>NW_027271017.1:6272500-6542500 GCF_040938485.1 Diadema antillarum | reverse complement strand
GCATATTTCATGAATTTAAAAGATAAAAAGGACGCTTCGACTGTGTTACATCTCTTAAGCAGGACATAATCCTTCGTAATAGATTGCTTCCATAAAGGCTATGAACGCAACGTTATGTTGTGAGACAAAAGATTGGACATTAAGATATCGTGTCATTGGACGTATTAAATAAAACCACGATCCGTGCAATCTGGTCCTCTGTACTGAAAGTACATAAGTGTATAGTGCCCGGTGTTACTATTTCTAGCTTGTTATACACTTTCTCTGTTGCGCAGTAATGGGAATGGGACGAGTCTTAAAGTATGATAGATGGCTTTCGTCACCGCAGGGATATCAGTTGGTGTCCTTTGCGCTGACATTTTAATAAGCCTCGGAGCTGGGGGGGGGGGGGGGGGGGCTAGACTATCGTTGATGCGTTACAGAGCTGATGATTACAGATGATGGACGTTTTAGTCGCAGGATTACCCCTTGCTGATGAATGGCTGTCCACCCTTAAACTCACATGTTGCATGGTAAGACACTGATAAGACTCTCCGACTCGGTATTATCGAAATTATAGATTACCATTTGCGGTGTAATGATATTGCTCGGCCAATCATTATTGCAATAAGACCGCTCCATGTTATTATAATCATACTGTATTCAATAGCATGTGTGATAATGTACGCCATGCTGCATATATCAGAAAGAAGGGACAAATTAAAAAAAAATCCAGCTATCGTGATGAATTAGTGTCAAATTTGATGCCCATTTCATTTTTGTGAAGAGAGAAAGAAGTTTTAAAAAGCGATAGCATTGATCCATCAGACTTTGATACATTATGTATATATATATATATATATATATATATATATATATATGTATATGTATAAAGTTCTGCGTCGGTGCGTAATAAATAGATATCAAGAGTAAAAACTGCGATGTTTTTATTTGACTCCTAAGTTTTTACTCTTGCCATATATATATATATATAATCATGTTTTCATATTGTGGAAAATAATGGCAGTGTATGTTATTGGTCACTTAGTGCTGTCAACTCCACAATCGCGAAAGTGGCAACGATTTGGAAATGATTAGATGTTATTCACACACTGTCAGGCGTTTTATTTCTGATCGGCAGTTCAATATATTATATTTTCCACAAAGGCATCAACAAGATATAAAAAGAAAACGCCCGTTGAAATACTGAAGTCAATCGTGTATAGGTCATTTTATCAGCATTTTCCATCGCTATACCACTTGTCAAACAACGACGACGGACAAGTGACACGTTGCGAGAGGATTTTAATTATTGTAGAGCTTGTTCTATATAAAATTTGACGCTGCAAGCAGTGATTAAGTACACAGAGATATCTCTCACATCACCAGATTGAATAGAGCAGTTCTACGCATCAATGCACCATTAAAAGGACGATTTTTAAAGAGTTCAGATAGTAAGTTTAGAATTTAACAGGGAAAGTCGCGAAATAGATGTATCGAAAAGGAGAGGTATATAGGCAAGGTGTCTGGTTCGGTTTAAATAATTTCTGTCGTTATGGTAGATGAAAGGGAATGAGATAGGTATAGTGACAAAATATCATATCGCTTGGAGAGAGAGTTGAAAATAGTTACATCTTATAGATGCACTATATACTACGTTAGAGATTGGTTTAGTTTTATTTCTGCATTTTCTTTCTCCAAATACAATAACAAATGAAAACGAAATGATACAGAGTATGCAAAAAAGGAGAGTAAAACATATAAATCAATACAAGAATTATCAATTTCATAACAACATCAATCTCTAACAACATATGAATTAAAGTAACATGTTTAGGCATACTGTATTCAGGGCTCGACACTAACTTTATTTTTCAGTGGCCCGATGGGGCTACCAAAATCATCAATTTCAAATTTTTGGTGGCCCGAGAGAAAAAATTTGGTGGCCCGGAAAAAAAAAAACATTGATAAAAGTCCATTTTTTTAAATAAGTCGCACGCTCACTGCATGCATTTACGCATTTCCGGCGCAAAAAGTTACGAATTTATTGACACACTTTTCAAAGAATTTGGGTGGCCCGAGGTGGGCCACCACATTTGCCCTTTTCTGAAATTTGGTGGCCCGACTTTCATTTTTGGTGGCCCCGGGCCACCGTTAGTGTCGAGCCCTGCTGTATTCATATGTGAACACAGGAGAAATCAATACAGGGGACTGTCATCATAAGCGGAGCTTGATGTGGATGAGACCCTATCTAATATACGAATATGATAAAACACCAATAAACCTATACACATCAAAATCTTAATCTTGACGTTGTATACCGAACACGTTTTCCTAGAAAAGAGTGACTGCGTGTTTTAAAGATAGAAGATACATTTCGACACATCACTGAGTTCTTTAAAATGAGCGATATGTTACTTAGTAACTGTTTGGTCTTCTCTCTTTCCTTTTTTTTAAACTCGTGATTATTTCCAGTATCTGCTCCATTTCCGAGGGTGCAACAAACACTGCATTTACCGGATAGAGTTGCTGGTGTTAGAGCGATATAGGTAAGGGATGACAGATCTCATCGGTATAACGCATTCTTGGCATGTGGGCGCCTCACATTGCGACGTATTGCGACATCCCACTTACAGATGGCTGCCGAAATGTACAATGACTGGAATCCAGTCTCATCGCACATATTCCTTCCCCATCTCGCATTTCGTCTCAGCATCCGCGTTTCTCCTTAGCAACCGAGTGTGATTGAATCTCATCTCACCACTAGAGCCTTGTGTGTGTGTGTGTGTGTGCGTGCGTGTGTGTGCGTGTGTGTGTGAGTGAGTGTGAGTATGTTCACGACCCCCGATGAAATCCACACCCTTCTTGAAATGCGTGGTGACTGGTATCTAGTGCCCGTTGAGGCGATCCTTGCGATTGTCATTTTCATAATGAGGGGAGCAGATTGTTTACCACCACATGCCGTTTTCGCCAGCTCGAGTTGTATAATTCCCGGGGGAGGGGTGACAGTGAGTTTGCACCCCGTGTACTTCATGTTCTTGTCCTTACAGAACGAGATTTTTCTTTTGTTTTGTTTCTTGGGCAAAAGTATGCTACCTGGTCGGCATGTACGAGGGAACTGACTTTAAACATGTTTCGAGCATAGACTAGAGGGTGCTGCAAGAAAGTTGCATTCAATTACTAATCCCTTAAAAATGATTGCAATTTGCGTTTGATCTATCAATTGCAGTAGATATTTGCAATCGAATGCAACTCGACTTCCTTGAAACGCCCCCTAAGTATAACTTGTGCCTGGATCCCAATTAAACCACACTATCCCGTAGGCACCATCCATAATTTCGAAACGATATTCATTGCATTGTTACTCAAAGTCTGCATCTGTTGTCTTTACGCTTCTATTCGCCAAGAACAATCCATTTGTATACGAATTTACAAAGAGATCATGTTCAATCATTTCAGTCAATGTAATAAAACCCAAACAAGCCTAATGATATTTGTATTTCGTTTAATCATCGTGTTCTTCCGGTGAAGTATTCGAAGAAGACAAGGTTGGCACTGGACATCACTTGAAACAGCCGTCTGATAAACGGTGCGCTTTTTTAACGTCAACTTTTAAATGATAAATCATTTTTTTTTTTATTGTCATTATCATTTATATTGCAAGAAGACCTCCAACTTCCATGTATATATTTGTAAATATGTATACACACATTAAAAGCCTATGTAAATGAAAACAATTCATACACACATAATTATATCATGATATTTTATATAGTGTCCTCATGACCTATGATAATGATGGATTTGAACGGGAAAAAAAATCATGCCATAAAATCTTCAATATATCATTTTGCGCTTCCATGGGTCGTCGATTTCAATTTACGATATGCGTGCGTTGTATGGCTAAGAACACGGTCCCGAAAGGAGAATATTCCTTACACTTCCCATGACAAAAGTATGGTCGGGAAGCAAGCTCGTACAGTCAAACGCACTCGCGTAAATCTGAGCAGCGCACGTAAAATGGGAAGGAGACAATCTGATACTGTATGCGCCAAATTTCGCGAGTCGGCTGCAATTCGGGAATTTAAGAACATGCGAAAATATTTTTTACTGTGATCCCAACATGTATGCTACATGGACAACTTCATTTGCAGATACACATGTATCGTCATATCCTCGACCCAAATGCCTGTTTAATATGTACTTGCAAGCGCTAATTACCAATTTGTCTCCTTAAATCAGTACGGTATTGACGGCAATTACGCAGTGAATCACACTGAATCCCGTGTCACTGAATATTATGACACGGCCGTTAAACGGATACGACCATGCTCCACTTCGTCGGGTGTACTTGTATTGAGTATATAGAGACTATCAACCGTGCGTAAAGCGGGTTTACTGTAGTCTACGGTATAGATCCGAGACACTCAGCAATATTACTAGTCAAGGTGCATTGGAATATCGTCCCTGTACTCTGACAGCTAAGGTAAAACTCATGTGTGAAGGTAGAAGTATCATTGTTGTTAAGCTTTGCCTATTGAAGGCTGTCTCGTAATCGCCTTCTTCTCAATATACACACTTATATATACACACACACATACTCAGACACAAACACACACACCAACTCATATGTACATATATATATATATATATATATATATTTATATATATATCATATATATAATATTATATATATAAATATATATAACTGTATTTTCTACAATGTATATATATATATATATATATATATGTATATATATACATATATACTTACATGCAATTAAAGAAGAAGGTAAAATTGTCTGTCTGTCTGTATCTATCATAAGAGAGTGATGTATATACACGATTATCTGCATCAGAGGTCAGGGGTAAAGATAAAGGGTAAAAGGTGTTCGTGACAAGGTGCAGTAGTGGTCCATTTGAGCCAATTATGTTGTAACCGGTAGGCGGGAATTCTCACACATGGAATTTTCTATTGGTACAATTTCTGCGCGTATATAGGTTTCTTAATGTTTTGATACATTTTCAGAGATGCTAACGCGAGCAAAGGCTTACCTCCGCTAGGGAATGATATGATATGAGTATGATAGAATGACACTGCCCTCGATGAAAAGAAAATCCATGTCTGACGCAAAGGGTACTCTACTTAGTATTTGACCTTAAAGGTGGGTTTCAATAACGTCATTCTCTTTGTTCTTTTCTTTTCATTGGATATAGGAACCGTATCACTGCGTATAAGTGTTTTCCCGCAGATATCCTATCCTTTCATTTTACAAGATTAATCAAAGCAGAAGCCCGTAACCTTTCCAGATATAAGAAACGATATGAAAAAGTCAAGTTGAATCTACATCAAGGGTATCTCTCAACCCCCTCCCCCCCCCCCCTTCATGGTATTCCCTCTCTCCCTCAATGTTCTCCGTAGTTCTTGCGCACCCATCGTAATGCCCTTGTGGGAACCCTTCCTCTAGTTCAGTCGTCCTATAACTCCAGCCCCCCCCCCCCCAACTTGGTAAGCAGTCTTTCTCCTCCAGATTAGCTAGCATTCTTCTCATCTGAAAAATAAAAAAACAAAAACACATACAATACAGGAATATTCGGTTCTGTCAGACTGACTTCTCCGTATGAGTAAAGAAACACACAGGCATTCCAGAGCGCGATATAGTGACGTACTACCAAAGTTAGGACATTTAAAGTAACAATTGCTAATCTTGATGCGATAATCTAAGTTTTCACACCGGCTCTCGTTCGTGCTGTTTCGCTTACGTTATATGTTTTTAAGCTTTTTTCCTGCTTCAATAGGCCCCCCCTTTCCATTTTTCATGAGACGTCAGTGTATCGTTTGGCTTTCGGCGCATACAAACTCACACTGCAGACGACAACACGAGTCGTGACCTGTTTTTACTATGCCTAAATGGATTGACTTTCCTTCATGAGATGTTTGCAAACTAATTGATTGAATAAGACAAAGAGAGCAAGGAGGGGGAGGGTGCTCCTTGATTAGATTTCCGTTTCCTCTTTCTTCAAAGAGCCAAACTCTTTGACCACATCTACCAACACTAATGTCCGCTGAATGCACTCCAAAACAGACTTGATACCCGGTACTCCAGAATGAATTAATCTGGTTAAAGCTGTCGACCGCATTTCGCGAAGACGTCGAGGTAAGAAACGCCCTGGAGATTCGGTAATGCACCTCATCTGATATGCTCAATTAGCCTCTTTCTGAGCGATCGTCGCACTCGTTAGACATGATTAAGACAGCGAGAGTGACGACGTATGACCTCTCGACAAAGGCTGGCGTCACGTGCAAGTTGCAAGTCAACTTTCAGTTATGTCCACGTTGTAATCGTGCCCGTAATTCAATGAAAAGTTCACAGGTCACTACGATGATCTGGATCGTGTCGGATCCCTTCTGCATGCCACCGTCGTTTTGATCCATTTATTTACGTCATAACGGCCTCCTGAACTGAATCCATTTCTAAGTGCAGGAAGGGCCCTGTATAGAGAGTATTCTATTTTTTTCTATTACAAGTGTATTATCAAAAACGTCGGCTTAAGCTTTGTGTCATATCAAGGAATCCAAACTCTTGGTGGTCTCCATGGGATGTCCTATTGTGATAATGTTAAAGTATGTGTCTGATGAATTAAGTGAACCCACGCTCTAAGAAATTAAGGCAAAAACACAAGAAATGTACAAACATAAATAAGATATATTTTATATATATAATAATAGAGGAGATGAAGTCGGAGAAAAAAGAATATATATATATATATATATATATATATATATATATATATAACATACTAAAGAAGGCAAAGACATCTTCGTCATTGATTATCGGGCGAGCACACTCATGGGTTATTAGTGCAGTTGTATCTTAATCATGACTTGTAATCTAGGACACGTTGCTCTCTCTCCCTTTCTCTCCCTCCCCCCCCCCCCTCTCTCTCTCCCGTTCCTACGCTTTAGCGTCCAACTATCATAGCTCTCTATTAATCAAAACCTTTTTTCATCAACACGATCTCTTTTCTCCGACTTCATCTCCTCTAATCGAAATACCACGATATCTGGACTCGAAAGGCCGATATCACATCCAATGTGTACTGTAGACAATGTGCATGGTTCCGTTCCATTTCAACTTGCACGTTTCTGCATTCTTGTTCTTTGTTAATTCCTCTTTAAGTGATACTCTTTTGAGATAACTATACTTAAATGATTGTAACGATGGAAAGCAGAAAACTTGCCACATTGTCTCATTGCCTTTCAAAATTAAGAGTCTCGGCATTGCATTGCTTTTGAATGAGATATAGTACGTGAAGCAAATATGTGTAGGGCCTATATTATCATATGAATATGACACTTGATGGTGTTTCTTGATGGTATTACGTCAGTAGACACAACGTCAGAAGACACAACATAGCTATAGCTCCCCAAGTAAAATTTATTTTTACAAATGGTACCAATATACACGAGGAAGAACACTCTGTTTAAAAGAGTGAGACGTTTTTGAGCAGCATGAACTACACTGAACACCGGATTAATCTTGGCAAATTTCGCTTTCATCGTCTGCAAAAGCTCTTTATACTACATAGGAGTTGAGAGAAAATGTCAGTCTCAACGTAGAATGTAGTCTTAGTTATACAGAGGATCGACGATAAGTATACGATTATCACTATGGCTCGTAAGGACTTATTTCGTGTTTTGTTTGTTTGTTTGTTTGGTTGGTTTTGCAAATGAATTTCAAGAAATGTATGAGCCTCGCGGGGAAACAAGTTGCCAGACAGAAAATGACTGAGAAGAGCAAGGACACATAGGTGATTAATCGAGAAAATCCCATGGATGTCGTGGCGAGATAGCTCGCCATCCATATCATTTGGTCGTTAACTCTCGGTACCTATTAAGAGGCACTACTCGCCCTCATTGTAGTCGTTACACAATAACTGTGTATTACTTCTACCGTGTTAGACTTTACTGTTGTGAGTAAAGCTCACAAACCACACTTAACAAATAACTTTCATCATGTATTTTAACAACTGAATTGAATTGATGTCAATAAGTATTATTCAAAAAGTCAATTAAAATGTAATTACTATATATATAGGTCTACACTAACCTGTTTTTTTTTCTTTTCCCAAATTGATCGATGGAATAAAAAACTTGGGTAGTAGGATTGAAGGGTGGATAGTAATGTGAATGGACGAATTGCTATTCAACATGATCCATTGATGGCTGTATGGAAATATGAATGCACAGTATTGAACAAAAACGATGAGTGCAAACAAAGAAAAATTTAAAGATGGCAGATACATAGATAGATGGATAGATAGATAGATAGATAGATAGATAGATAGATAGATAGATAGATGAATGATTCGAAAATGAACCACTCAGAACGCAACTTCCTCACTGATCACGAGACCGTATATACCAGGAGATAAAATTTCGATACAATAACCCAAACCGAAACGGGTGCTACAATGAACGAGCATCGCATATTCACTCGCCTCTCTTGAATCTCCTTCACCGGGTGCTTACTATCTTTATTGTCAAGCATATCAATGAAAGTTGGAGGAGAGGTTTGATAGTATGTCCAACATAATAAAAGTAAAACAAAGAATATGAACAATCATTCAGGAATTCTTGTTTGAAAACGGTGATGAAAGATTCTCCAAGAAAAATGAAAAATTGAAAGAGCAACCGATCGGAGTTTGGTTGAGTTTGAGTTTATTTCATTTCACCACTGGTCACTTACCTTTAGCCAATGGCTGTTCTTCTGTGAGTCCATGTAGTTTAAAAGTTAAAAGTTTAACAAAAAATCTGAATTGAAGGGAACTGTAAGACTGGGAAATCCCGTGTGAATGGTGTAACATCGACTCCACATTTAGTGGAGTCTTGAAACACTTGTCGCCAATTTGGGACAAACACTCGCAATTATAGTTGACGAATGTGTGACCATAGGGACCTGAAAAGACGTTATTTCCATGACGACATCGAATGAATTTATTTATAACATGCCCAGTGAGAGGCAATAAAGTTTGGGTGGAGGGGTAATGGCGACAGAGCCGAACACTAGTGACCACAATGAGTGTCCTTCTCTAACAATATGACATTCGACAACGAGTTTGAGAGCGAATGCCCACTTGAAGACTGGCGCCTCAATTTGATGCGGTGCAAAAAGAAAAAGAGAGGAAAGAAAAAAAAAAAACCTTAACAGCAGAGAGGAATGAGGCAGTGCAGATAGTTACGTTGAAGCGCCACACCATAATAGCTTGCGGTCGCTTTGCATCTAATGTGTAAATAGCCCCGAAGCGTATACTGCGATCGCGGTGGGGGAAAAACAGAGTAACAGTAAGAACCCGATTTCGAGAGTGATCTTCGGGGCATCGAAAAACGGCAGGTGAAAAAACACCAGTCATCAAGTGAAATGCCTCACGGTCAATTCATGGTCATACTGTTGCCATAACATGATTGAGTGGAAGCCTAGAGCTAGAGGTGAGTGGACGCACCTCACTCGCGAGAAACTTACGCTTCTCATAAAGAAAACAGTTAATAATGTTTGTGTGTGTGTTTGTGTGTTTTTTACAGTGCAGCAAGGTAGAAATTGGATGTTAAAGCTAGTCACATTCTCGTTGCATGCCGTTTGGAGGCCGTGCACAGATGAAATAATCTAAACAACTAACAGCATGGCTGCTTGGTTTTGCAGATGTAGACCTATCCACAACTCAATAATTCGCTTGCAGTTCTATCGGGATTGAGCCACGTCCATTGATTTCTTACACTGAACATACAAGCAGTACATGTTTTTATGTAGGCACGTTACAGTAATTTAGTCTCTCACATTTTCATATTTAGAGAGACGCATATAAACTTGGGCATAGTATGAGAGATTGATATAACAGTCCAAGGACTACAATATAAAACAAGCATATTATGTTTCCTTAGCAAAGGATTTGAAACATAGTAGAAGGTACGTCAGGATGAACAAAAAATGAAAGAGAAAACTAGAAGTTACCATGACGTCGATACTTTGATACCATATTTAAAATAAGGAAGGTATGAAATTACACATTGAAATTATGAAAGTTTCACAATAGGAGAAGGAAACGAAGTTCGCTCTGGTTTTGCATTCTTGTTAATGCTATGTTACAGTTTACTCAGCCGAACAATAATCGTGATTCAAGGATTCTGTCACCCCCCCCCCCCCCCCCCCCGGGTATAGGGTGCAAAGTGCATCGCGCTTGAAAGGCAACGAATTGTCATGCCAACGCAATGGAATACCTCAACGAATATTGCTGACTTCATAGGAGTTAAAACAATAAATGAATAAAGTGTCGATACTTCCTTGTCCTTTTCCCCATTTTTCCCCTCCTCTTTCTTCCTAAAATCTGTCTGTCTGTAACCATTCATTTCTCTCTATTATACCCTTTCCTCTCTGTGCCTATATATGCCACAAATAAAATTCGGATACATCTCAATTCAATTCAATTTAATTCAATTCAATTCAATTCAATTCAATTCAATTCATTTATTTCTTCTTTTTACAATAAAACTAACACAAGATAAATCAAGAATTTCATCATAAACACAAACATTTGGCTTTACAATAAATAAATGATACCGATAAATATAAGAGCGCATACTGGCTAAAAAAAAATAATACAAAGTCATGCTTCAGTTGAAAAAAAAAAAAGAATTAAGAGGTCCACTAAAAAGCAAAGCTTGTATATTGTGAACCACTCATCTTCGTCTCTCCTCATTTTTATATCTTCCTCTTTAAGATCATCTCTAGCTATCTTTTTTTTGTAACTTTCTTTTTCTCTCTTTGTCTACATATACGCCACGAAGTAAGTCTGGATACTTCTTTTGTCTCTCCATTAGTCTCTCCTCCCTTCCTCTCTTGATCTATCTGTCTATTTCTTTCTTACCCATCTCTCTTTCCTTTTCGATATCTATCCATCCCTATCTGCAATGCTTAGGCACATGGCAGATGTAGGTCCTCGTGATACTACCATGACTATACAGATCGTAGTGGGAAAGAGATAGGAGGAAGGGAGAGAGATAGAGCGAGAGAGAGATTTAAGTGATCGTAATCTCCGAGGGATTTCCACTACCTCTACCCGATGTTACTCACTAAGTCCCATATGGGCAAGCCCTGGATGCACAACAGCGCTTAGTAAGCTGAAATTCTAGCCCAATTTCACATTAGATTGAGAGAAGAAGACGTAGGAGGGGGGGGGGGTGAGAAGTGCATGCATGGAATATTCAATTAGCATCTCTCCCGCGTAAAGCATTTGGAATGATTCAATGCAGATACTAAGCCCATGTGCGTCGAATACAGTTACACGTGAGGTTACATTGATTTACGCTGGTTATATGAAATGTGGTATCCGAGCAGACGCCCACTTATACGCCTGCAGAAATGAGAAATATTTCTATAGTGACCATTGATACAATATCAGACTTATACTGTGTTGTAGCGGATTCGTTTGCAACACACATACCATCACACGCACACAAAAAACCGAACTCATCGCAAGATTGCCGTAAATATTACATTCCTTCTGCTGTATCCGGTGTGTCCATTAGATGACCTAAAATTTTATGCACGTGTTCCACTCCATCTAACCTATCCGGCTTCACGTCAACCTGAAAGCTTGCCCGAGGTGTGTTTTATAGGATTTCCGAACCAAGAAACAACTGATGCTTGCAAACTGAATACCAACCATAGAATTTAGGAGTACTAAAATCAGATGAAATGGATGGCATATCATAGCATGGCATAAAATGTTCCTTTGGCGGTGGATAACATCCTTAAATCTGAACACATTTTAAAACTGGCGTTATAAAACCGTATACAGTGTGCACATCTGCAACCAGTTACAGACTGCATTTCATTGGTTGCATCAACGCTTACAGTAAGCTAAAATGCTTATACAGCTGTATTCATGTGATGTTTATATTTCATCGTTGGACGTCGCGTGGATTCCCGATGTTGGCATGCGCACTCATGGCTTAAAATATTGGTTATCCATTTATTCTCAGCAACGTTGACTCTGCAAGAAGTGAACGTGAGAGCATTTCAGAAATGTTTGGAATCATAGACGAGTGTGTGTGTGTGTGTGTGTCTCTCTCTCTCTCTCTCTCTGTGGTCACAGAAATGTTAACTCATTTGAAAGGGTACTTTCATTGACTTTACATTCTCAACACAAGCTCTTAGCTTTTTGCGAGCGTCCTTTCAAAAATAATTATGTGAAATAAAACTAAATTCTATCAGACAGCATAATAACTATTGTATCTTTTACCTATCCCCCGTGCAGCCTGCTTACGTCACTTTACCTACTAGTACTTCCAAACCATACACACCCCCTTATATACGTTTTCATTTACAGAATAATCAGCAATCAGAATGTAATCTCTTCCCTTAGAAATATAAATTCGTTCCTCTTTATCAAAACTGTATTTTGTATTTCTTATTGAGAGAGAGAAAAAAAAAGAGGCAGAGAGAGAGAGAGAGAGATGTAAATTGACAGATTTCACGAGCCTGTACTCATGGAATCCCTTGTCGGGACATGTGAACGATGAACGAGAATAAAAAGATACAGCTGGTCACCCCTACGAACTTCACATCTTCAGTAGATCCTGCTGATGGCGCCACCACACACGACCGCACGTATGAACCCTCTTAACCTCCCACCCGCAAGGGAGGGGGCGGGCACATTCGATGCAGCACCATCGCTCCTATTCAATCAATTATTCACATCATGTGCAAGTGCGTTTTGTGCCATTTCTTAAATCATCTGTCTTTTTTGGCGCCAACGCAGGAGTGGAGGTCTCGCAACCCGCAAACTGACACGATATCTGCCAGGTCTATTTATAGCGACAATGTTAGCCTCTGTTGTGTGTGCACAGAGTGGTCGTTACGATTCGGGGCCTAACAGTGTGATTTCGTTTTATTCATTTCAGAACTACAAGTTATACCTTCTTCTTAAGCCTTGATTATCATGGACGCATTTTGGTTTGGTGGAAATGTCTTCTGACTCTAAAACAGGAGATCATTTCGTTCGATATTCTGCCCGGAGATTGCTATTTGTTTCATTCATTGTGGCCCTTACTTGACGCATGTATGACCCTCAACCCAGGTGCATGGTCCCAGGGGGATAATGATAGCCCTGAAGATGCGACCCTGGTTAAATATATCAGTACTGTTACTAATACGAGTATGGTTAGTATCATAGTTTCTTAGGGAATGGAATTTCCCTCTTGCTACCATTTTAAACTCTGTTGATTCTATCATTATGTGGCAGTCTGATGGCATTGCTAGGTCTCATGCTACTTATGGAGGCCAGTCGGGTATCATTGGATGGTTACAATGGATTTGATTCCAACGATTTGTAGCTGTTTTATAGATGTTACAACAGTACAACTTAAACACGGCAAAGAACCAGCTATCATGCACTATGATACTATAGTAACTGGTGTAAATTGTCGACTGTGCCCTCCAGCCTGTCGGGGATGCCGTATCCATAGAAATGCATAAGTGACGCAAGAATGATCCAATTTGAAAAACTTCTATGGAATCAATCACCCATGAAAGTCCACCATCACGAAAAAGCCTGTCTGTGAGCACTATGCTGGATCCCCTCCGTACCAAGAATTGAAGCCTGTGCGATTTCTCCGAGATAACACACATTCTTGCACCTAGAATTTGAAACAAACCATACACGTACGATGTGAGGGCGTTACGGATGACACACTAATCCCGCATGAGTGCAGATCAGATCCGGCGTCACCGTATTTTAAGGGTACCCCATCAACACTCCCTTAAGAAAGAAACCCAACTGATCGCCCCCGCAGTGCACCCCAACTCATGTACGTCCAGTTTGCAGACATTCCTATAACACTGTGTTGCTTTGGCAAAGATGGATAGGCGCATGAGATACAACAATGCTTGCACTGTGTTGATACCTAAATTATTCAGAGTTTGTAAGTGTTAGATATGGTAATGCCTGTCGTGTTTCATTTGTTTCCTTGCGCTATCTGTCGGGTGTACTTGAGCAGCTGGCATGATTGCTTAATACTGTCCGTGCTTATGTATACATTGTGATTTTCAGCTAGCACATGCCCCGACTTTTTGAATGCTCATTTCGACCATTGTGAATGATTATTGAAAACCACATTAATCTCAGCACTGTCTCGACCCCATGATCTGTTTTAGTTATTCTTTTACTTGCTATTCTGATGTTGTCATTCTTGATCTTTTGCCAGTCTGAAAGAGGCGCGGTCAGACTGGCAAAAGATCGAGAAGTAAAAGTTTGCGAAGTCTGCGCGATCTTTTTTCGTCCGGTCACACTGGTAAAAGAAAAACTCGAGAAATTTGGTGGGGGTGGGGGAAATATCCCTACATGGAGTGGGAAGTTTCGCGAGAAGTTTTGCAGGATGTTTCGCGGGAAGTTTACTGACAAAACTTCGAGATTTTAAAGATCACGATCTTAAACTTCTCGATCTTTTGCCAGTCTGACCGCTCCTCTTGTGTCGTATTGTAAGTTTTGGCTGAGTGAAAGTATAATGTACCAGTGAAGGAACGGAATCTATATCTGATATGAAATCTACAGCTTTTCCCTATAAGTAATGTCTTTCTCATTATAATTACATAACAATTATACAGGTGGAAAATATCCGAGTTTAAAGGACGGGTATTGTGGTCTTTTCTATGCTTCTTAATGATTCCATCATTTCGATGTAAGAAATAGAAACTTTAACGATAATTTCCTGTCCCCTGGTAATTGGAATCCGAATAGTTATTGATGAATAAAATGACATGTCAGGCTGTAGGTTATGACAGGCTTGTTTTGAAGACCCGAAAGGAAAAGATACGACATTTCTAGTGATTGTGACGTAACAGTGCACATCTGTACATGACAATGGCCTCGCGCTTCGGGGACACCGCCCGCAAACAGATCGAAAAGTGTGTCGGGGGTGATGGAAATGTCCCTATTTGGAGTGGGAAGTTTCGCGAGAAGTTTTGCGCGAAGTTTCGCGAGAAGTTTTGCGCGAAGTTTCGCAGGAAGTTTGCGGTCACACTTAAAGATCGCGAACTTAATCTTCTCGATCTTTTTACAGTCTTACCGCGCTTTGAGGGAGAAGGGGGGGGGGGTTGGAGGAGGTGTCGTTTCCTCTTTTAATAGGTTATTTCGTATTTCTATTTGCTAGAAAGTTTGCTTTAATATGAGGATAAGGTTGCATACGACCCTCACATTTCTAGCTGCTCCTGTCCTAAGAAATTAACATACAATTGTAAGTTGAAGCATCTGTTAAGCTACTCGTAAACTTGCATTTTCAATTTCTTTTTTTAGTTTTGATGAAAAGTTAATACTAAAGCATCTTCTTGTTATTACTTCCGATACCTCTGATAAGTGGGGAAGAGTGTTAAACCAACCGACTAAATACCATTCTGCCTTCACCAGAATCACGTATAGTGCATCTTTGCTGCCATACCACGTGGCTTTTATTATGTCTTCATTGACAATTGTAATGTTGACTTTGAACAACTGAAATTACTATTTCTATTGATTCAACCATTCATCGTTGTACTTCGCGTTCGTCAATATCCTTGGCTACGGTTCCACGAAAAAAAAAAGAAGAAAAAAATGAGATCGAGAGATAAAGTCAGCTCTCCAAAATATAGTGAACGTGCTCAAACTTAATCCGCATCCTGACCACAAGTGCACGTATTCAGTGTACAGGTATTGGATTTGTTAGTCCACAGCTGAAGACGAATGACAAGGATGTACGTTTTGTGTGAAAAGGATGAGAAAGAGATAGGTATACTGTGACGCGTATGTATGTCAAAGAATCTTGAATTTAAAAAAACCCCTAAAACAGCGGCGTCTTCTACTCTTTCATCTTGATCTTTACACCTGCTCCTCTGCCTGTTTTCTTCGTGTTTTCATTCTTATCGCTAAGCTCTTCTTGGTTTTCTGTTTGATGTGCTACTCTTTGGTCTGTCTTTCTGCGTTTTTTACCCACTTTGGATCTTCTCTCCCTCTCTCTTTGTATTTCTTCTTCTTCTTCTCTTCTGACTCGCGGCCCGTCGGCGTCAAGTATATTTCCTTTTTTCTTCTTCTTCTTCTTTTTCTTCCACATAGTCTTTCCTCCTTGTTTTCCCCTTTTCCTTATTTTATCTCTCCTACTCGGTCTTTCTCTCACTGATGTGTAAGATGGCAAACAGCTCAGCGAGATATTGATAATGTATGCGTATGATATTGACTCAGTGTCGGCAGGCGAATCGCGCTCTAAACGAAAACTCCGACTGCCTCTGTGCAAACAACAGCCCGAGTGATCGAGCGGATTCGCGTCGTAAAACCAATTCTCTTTAAAGGAAGCCATCCACCCAAGTCATACCGTCAAGGAAAAGAAAAAGGCTAGCAAGAGAGAAAAAGAAAACAGTTTTAAAGAATCATCGTTCTATCTCCGCTCTCCTGTTCCTATGGCAACCATGCAAGGTTCTCAAACGGGCCATCAAGGACCTTCTTTTTCCCTAAGTCAAATGCGATGTATAGTCTGTTGTTCCTTGTAGGATTTATGCAGATTCAGTACTTCACCATCTTCACGTGCACAGAAATCACTTGCCCTGTCTCCACATCACAATTCATCTATAGAGACCTCGGAAATAAATCTAAAACTCCTTCGGAATTCAATGTGAAATTCCTCTTACTCTACGACATATATAGAGCTTTTCATCGCTTTCCGATATGCCCCCGTTGGTGCATATATACATTTACATGATCATGAATTGTGTAATTTACATCCAAGGGAAGAGAAGTATGCCTGGTAAAGATGACGTTCAAGGGCGAGACTTGGGTTGAAGAGAGAAACAGATAGAGAGAGAGGGGGTATCTTTTATTATGCAGTATAATCTCTACTCACGTCAACAGTTCGTTTAATGTTTGGTCAGTGTGTTTGTAAATTAGTATCACATAGCTTCATAATGCATCTATGTCTACAAAAATATCGTTCTCCAAGACTCCAACCATGTTTTAAGCCACAATACTCAATATATCGTGTTTTTACACAGGTCGACAGCATGTTACACCTCTTAATCATTGCTATGTCGGACAGATCTTTGCTAATCCTCGGACTGTCTTTGAACCTGCCATGGAGATTCTCTGTAATGACGTAAGAACAGGTCACAAACACCATAGTCTTGATAGTAATCGTGCAATTATTATCATAGTATGCCTTCGATGAATTACAGTGTACAATCAATGAAATGCGCTGATTGACATTGCGTGTTAATGGAAACTGCCAAATGCCGAAAACACTCGAGTAAAAAGCCACACACGCTCAAACTAAAGCGAATTCCAGATTAAGCAACGGTTGTAATTTTTCCTCTACAAGCTTGCATGAAAATGATTCCTGTATCTCCATACTGCTTTGCAAAATCTAGGTTACAACCTCGCACTTTAAACACGTGCTTCGTTTCTTCATTTCATCAAAACGTTTATCCTATCGATTCTATCACCACTCACTCTTCCTTGTTTGATCAGGGCAGACGTAAGGGCAAGCTTTGCGCCCAAATGGAAGGGGGGGGGGGGGGGAGGGGATCACTCTCATTGATTCCGTGGAAATAATTAGGGCAGAGTTTACTGCGTACACGTCTGTTAACCTCATAAGCGATGTTTGTAGCGAGGATTGAAACTCTAATGAAGCGTCAGTATTCTTTGTATTCCTTTGGAATGGCAAAATGCGCTTTCACGCGCCGCAAGTTACTTGAAATGATTCAACGACTTTCCCGTTACCCCTTTGCCAAACTTTGATTCACAGCAACTTGACTAATCGATAGATTTATGCAACATACTCCAGGAGATGCTAAGAAAGATATATTATGCAGTAAAACATTTGCCAAATACAAGATGAGACGTACACTACGAGTACGGAAGAGAGTGACAAAGAATTAGAAGCAACATGATAAATGGAAAATGGAAAAAAAAAACCACACAACTCAACCCTGACGTCTAGATAAGTGTTACATATTGATGATATCTATCCAGCTAATATTGCAACCACGCCTATATACCCCACACAAAAATAGATGGTAATATAAAGAAACATAGTGAACGAATGGATTGAAATCCTTTTTATTTAAGGCCGTGTGTTTGTTATGAGAGAAAGAGAGAAATAGATTTAAGCTCTGTCTGTTCCTCTCCTTCTCCTTCTTTAAATACATACATATATATATATATATATATATGTACAGTGTATATATATGTGTATATATATATATATATATATAAATATATATACAGTGTATATATGTTCATACAGAGATCTAAGAGAATACAAAATGAAATAATCTTCCAAGGTCTTTGTCCGTAAAAACAAAACAAAAAATGCCTTAAAAAGACATATTCTCTACTCTTTAGTTTTATCCTCTCTTGTGTGAATATTAAGACGGACGAGAGGGAGAAGAATATATATATATATATATATATATATATATATATATATATATATAGAGAGAGAGAGAGAGAGAGAGAGAGAGAGAGATATAATCTGTATTGATGTTTAAGTCTATGTGCGTGTATATGTGTGTGTATTTAGTGAGGCAGCGCACTTTAAGAGCTCGACTAGGCAGGCATATTTTTGCATTTACTCACACACATACACGCGACCATGCAGGCCGACCTTATCATTGTGTATGACTCGTGCAAACTATCTTCAGATAACACGAGTCCGCAGAACGTCAACATTCATTCTCATGACTTATATCCTCAAATTTGTTGGCCAATTTCTGGGATGTGATCGTCTGGATATCTCGTATCCAGATCGGTCCAACTTGCTTTATCATACAAATTGATCTTGAAACGGTTGTGAAATGCTCCGGTTCTCTGTGGATTCACCAATAAAGCATTCAACCACGATGGAATATTCTCGACATATCGGTTTGCGAATGTATTCGAATGTGATGCATACGTAGATTTTGTATCCATGCCTAAACCGGATTACCGCTGAAGAACTCGAATGCTGTGTTCACGAATACGCCACAGCGGTTATTGACCGGTTTACTTATATAGACCGGTTTACTAATATAGACCGGTTTACTAATATTAATGCGAATACAGTTATACTCTGCACTCTTTACTACATAGGGTACGGCGATGTAACCTCAAAGCTTATACTCGATATTTTTCCACGGTCTATCCAGCTCCGTATATCAACCACCGATTTATGCAAATAGATTCCACCTACCGAAAAAGCTACCACTAGGAGTAAATCCAAGAAAGTGAATACATGAATACAAAATGTTTTCACCTTGCAAAGTAGTAAGAAGACCCCATTTCTCCCTCTCTGTCAGACACACTGCAGATTAAGACGAACAAAAAGAAACAACCCGAAAGAGCCTTTAGTTCTCTTAGTTTCGCCTCGGATAAACACAGATGTTTCCTCGGGGACATGCTAATACAATCTAAACAAAATTTTGCATCGTAGATGAGGGGGGGGGGAGTTATAGACTGAGAAAAGTGCAAGAGGTAACTTTATATTAGGCGCTGACCAAGCAGGCTCTTTATCGATTTGAACTCGATGTGGCTGGCGCGTTAAGGGTCCCGTTTCGTCCATACTCGTGAGAGACACTACGTACATAGTACAGAAGATTCAAGCTTTCATACACTGTATTACCATGCAGCGCTCAGCTCGTCAAATCAAACCCGCTTGCTTCCAAAATTCATGGTGATTCCCCCACACGTTTGATACACGACATACCCGGAGCCCGTTCGAAAAAAAAGATTTTTTTTTTTTTTGGCTTTTATCTTTTTTTTTAGTTCTCCACACGTTCCCAATCAAGCATGTGAAAATGTTTCGGCTTACCAAATTTAATACAATTTGACGAAACCATCAACACCTAAGAAGGCCTTATCTGAGAAAGGCGATCATATAAATTCGATGACTGGTGCAAATTTAGAGAAATGAGGTGATAGATGATATCATGATTAATAGTAACAAATCTTGACTGTATTCAGAGAAGTGATGATTAAAAGGCGTACGACCAAGTGTCACTGTAAGAGGCTGGTATTCGAACAGACAGGCGAGACAAATGGTAGGCCATTTTATTAACTATTTTGACCTTATTATATTTTGACAACTTCTGACAGTGCCCGGCGTTGACAGTGAACCTGTATAATATGTCTGGGTTGTGCAAAGTGTATGAAGTTTCATGGCAGTGATCGACGCTCACTAGTTAAGCCCCTTGTCAGTGACTCGCTATTGATCTATGCATGGCATTCCCCGTCGCGGAAAAAATATCCTGACATGTGTTATAGAACGTCTGATCACCACCAGCAGCTGCGTCGAGCGATCGATGATAAAAAAAAATCATTGATGATCGATTCCTAGTCCTCCTGTCCATGTTCTTCTCTTTCAAAGGCCCATTCCCGCCTGTCATTATATCCTTAAACATGTAAGACTTACATTTCTCACTTTAATTCATGGAAAATGATCAATTTTCATTTAGACAAGCGTCTTTCATTCGAACTAGTCACCCGCTCCCGGTGGTGAATGATAGGGCGTCAAGAGATGATTAATCAGAATTGATGATTATAAGAGATCAGAGAGGGAATGAGCGCTAGAGACGAAACCAACTTATATTCTTAAGATCTGAACCAAAAACTATAAAAGAAAATATGCCTCATGTTAGCTGTCGTGGAATATTGATGATTGTAAAGCTGTTTAGAGTAAAGAAGTGAATGATCATTGTTGCGGTACATTGATAAAGCTTTGATGAATTAACTCTATTCTCTTCTTTATCTCGTTTACAGTTCTCGTCGTGTTTGTGGCCGTTTCAAGCTGTGGGAAACAGGGGTCTGGTAAGATACACTTCATTCCAACTGTTTTGTAATAATGAAAAGTTTTAAAACCAGTATCAGCACCCGATTATAATAGGTCACAGATAAGCTTGCGCCAATTCTGATAACAATTCTTTAAAAGGGATATCGAGACATCTAGTCCTTTTTATTTTCTTTTTAAATATATTGGATATTTTCAAGAAGTATCGGAACAAAAGTGTTGATTTTGTGTGTGTGTGTGTGTCGGCGACGCCATGTGATTTATATATCGTCACTCCTATAATGGCTTTTAGTGCTATTTCTATAAAACCTGACATGAATTCATTCGTCAAGCTGTGGTAGTCCGAGCCTTTTCCAACGCCCCTACTGGAAAGAACACAATGTCCCACAGTGTGTTCTCATAGTCGACTATGCGAAAACGCTCGAATTCAACAGTGTGAAGATGATTTCACACTGTGGTATCGTTTTCACAGAGTGTTCACATAGTAATGCTTTGTGTCACACTGTGAATTAATGATTCACATTGTGTCCATACTGTTAAGACGCTCAAATTTAAAGGACAAGTCCACCTTCATATACATTAGGATTGAGAGAATGCCGCAATATTAGTAGAACACATCAGTGAAAGTTTGAGGAAAATCGGACAATCCGTTCAAAAGTTATGAATATTTTAAGTATCTCTGCAGTCACTGCTGGATGAGAAGACTACTACAGTGTATGATGTCACATGCGTACAACTATATAAGAAAAATAAAAAGAGAATTTCACAAAACTTTACTTTTTGAAT
Source organism: Diadema antillarum (assembly GCF_040938485.1). Taxonomy (NCBI): domain Eukaryota; kingdom Metazoa; phylum Echinodermata; class Echinoidea; order Diadematoida; family Diadematidae; genus Diadema; species Diadema antillarum. The sequence continues at coordinate 6,520,896 of NW_027271017.1, read as the reverse complement.
AAAGTGCACATTTCTTCGACTTGCTACTGACGTATGTTAAAGGTAATATTATTTCCCCTGCCTTCTGAAAGAGAGAAGTTGAGTGTTCTTTTGTTATGCGAGAAAAATGGAAATATGTTGAATTTTCTTTATTCTTTCTTTATATTGTTGTACTCATGTGACATCACAAGCTTACTTAGTCTTTTTCATCCAGCCGTGACTGAGCAGAAACTTCAAAAATTCATAACTTTTGAACGGATTGTCCGATTTTCCTCAAACTCTCACTGATGTGTTCTACTAATATTGCTGCATTCACTCAACCCACATGTCTGTGAAGGTGAACTTGTCCTTTAACAGTGTGAAGAGATTTCACACTGTGTTTCGCACGGTGTTTCTCACACTGTGTTCTTTCCAGCAGGGCGCGCACGCATATTTTTCCAGAGCGAATTCTGCTTTACTTAGGTGAAAGCCTTCTCAATCTTAGAGACCATCATGGTAGTTTTCATAAGAGGAAATGAAGTGTGACGTGAGATACAATGACTGCTCATTTACTGATAACATTCAATTTCCGGTTTAAGATCGATACGAACTATTCGACGTTTGCGTCGACACTACCAGATAATTCAGACATTTTAGAGACTAATAATGATAATGATAACAACGTACACTTTGTAGCACAGCCGTTATAAGAAAATACCTCGTCATCAGTAGGACGTTGAATCTCTATCATACAGATATTTTAATATCTATAATTGAATTGTTAGTCATGTAATAAGGAGACTCAGAGAGCCTATCCCTACTTTCCGCCCAGCCGTCCTGTCTAATGTTATGGGAAGGAATTTTCTTTTTTTTGTGTGTGTGGTCAAGGGGGTTGGGGGTTGGAAGACCATACAACTGACCATGCAACATCGACGCGATGCCTGGACCCTGTTACCGAGTTCATTCAAAAAGAACCCAGAATGGGAATTCAATAAACGTAATGTGACAACCAAAAATCTCTCACAAAATTGATAAGCAACGATGAGAGTTGCAATCATTGTTGACGACAATCAAAATCTTCAACGAAATGGAGGCCTAGAATATTGGAACGTGATTCGAATGCTTGGCATTCGCAGTTTGTAGATAGGTGTATGATAATCTGCTGCGGTGGAAAATTATGTCTGCATTCGAGCTGATAGTTTCGATATAATGAGATAATGGTGAGGGAAAAGAGGGGGAGGCGTTGGGTAGGGGTGGGGAAGGGTTCGTCGGAAGTAAATCCCACACGCAATGCCGATACATCTGGCCGGAGAATATCGTCAATCAGGAACTGCCAACCACGTGAAGTCACGTCTGATGTTGTCTCTTCTGGCGACGATGCCCCTCCTCCCCCTCCCCCTCCCCCATAACCCCATCTCTTCTTTTCTATTCAAACGACGGGGTGTGAGGGTGGACAAGTGGAATATTATCTGGAATTGATCGATGGCGCGCGGGAATTCTTGAGTTGAGACTAGCGATGGTATTCTGTCCTCCCTGCAGACTTTAACGAGGAGGCTCTTGATCACGAGTGACGTAGAGGCCGCTTATTGTGTTTACTTGTCTTCAGCGCGTGTGTTTTGAGGGTGCATAATTAGGTGCACGAGGGCCGAAAAATGTCAGACAGGACCTTCGAGATGCCTATACTATATCACTCGTTAATTTAGATTATTAGCTCGAGGAGCACCATCTGGTGTGTAAGAACATGAGAGATACTAGATTTAGCGTGGATACATGAATTTTATTTTTATCCATGGTGCGCAGCCCAGCGAAGCTTTAATTTACCGCAAGAAGGGAAGGATGAGCAGAGGTTTACTACAACAATATGTAAAGACGCCTATACTAAGACATAACTATGCTCGGATATATACACATAATACACTAAAAAAATATATATATAATATTCTTACTGCTATCTCCAGGATCCAATTTTATCACCCGTTTCCCCCCCCCCCCCCCCGCTTCACCTCAGAAAAAAAAAATTGTCGCCACAACAAGGGTGTTCTATATAGGCAATTTCACCGATAAGGTAATGATCGGTTCAGATGTTGGAAAACAATTAAACATCTGCATATTATAATTCTATGAGAATGTGCTTTTTTGGATTGAAGATGATTTTGAAATTATAACTTTAATTGCTGAATGTTTTCTCGCTCTCTATCTGTCTATTTATTATTATATATTCATTTATACGAATGGTGATGTGCATCAACAAAAATGTATACACTTACATCAATTTCTCTAGATTTAAAATATCAATGGATATTATGCATACATTATGTGCATATGCATATACATATAATACTGTATAAACATATATATACTATACATGTTATATAAACGTTTCTTTATCTGTTTCTTTTTTATTATTTATGTATGGATAGATCAAGTATGAATGGTTTTTTTTTTAATTTACATGATTTCTTTGTTATTTTCCTGCCACAGCCGACGATGGTCCAAGATTTCGTTTCCCGTCACCAAATTTTTACGACCTGGCCACGCGCTGTGAGGAGCGCTACTACCCCTATGAAAAGTCGGGCATGTTCGCGAGCCCCAACCATCCCGACAAGGAGAAATACGACAACAATGAAGAGTGCCTGTATCTTTTTGAAGGTGAGTACTCGATCGCATAAAAACATTAAAATACATCCCCTCACCAACTCACACATGTAAGATTCAGGTCAAAGTGATTTTATTTTTTGTCGTTCCTCCTTAAGTTCCAAATAGAACTTTGATCTTTCTTATGTATCATGTTACCCGAGAACGTCATCCCAGTCAAGCACACTACTTATTAAAGACGGTCCCCTCCCCTTGTACCTCGAAATATATACTGTTCACATGTATGCCATTACCTTTTGGTGCCTGTATGTCTATATCATATTACATGTACGAGCAAAGATTAAGTCTCTGATTTTGTTATTTTCATTGTGTATTTGTGTGCATTTCTGTATATTTGTACAAGTGGACAATTGTACAAGTGTGAAATATGCCAGAACCAATTAAAAGCAATGTTTGAAAGTAATCCTTCGATTGAGTGTGTCTTCAGATTAAACAATATGCAGAACAAACTTCATGAAACATTGATCATTCATAAGGATAGAGATATCAAAATTGTGTAGTATTACATCTGCTAATTAAGAAAAAAAAACAACAACAGCAACAACGGACTGAAAGAAAAAAAGTTACGTAAAAAGTTCCATGATGTTTTTAAATTAGTAAACACCTCTGTAATTCCGGAAAAATAAAAATATATTTTACACATGTCAAATTGAATCTCCGTCTGCCCGAACACCAAAGGATAACGAAACTGTATTGTTGTTATTCGCATGTGGATGAAATGATTTCACTGTACAGTCAAACCTGTCTTTAGCGGTCACCCAAGGGAGATGAAAAAAGATGACCGGTAATGATAGGTGGCCGCTACAGACAGGGTCTATAACATGGCTTTTCTCTCGGAGGGATTTTTTTTTTTTTTTTTTTTTTTTGGTGGCCGTATGCGATAGGTGACTCTGTAGACGGGTGGCCGCTAAGGCAGGTTTGACTGCAGTACCTTTTTAGCAATAAAGATTTTAATCAGCTTTTGGAAATGGAGATGGAATGGCTGATATGGACGCCATTACGGAGATCTTCCAGACTTTAGGACCGTTTTACTTGATTATTTTCTGGGCAATATCTGTTGTTCTGAGTGGTAAATGGAAAAAAATGGTTGTGTCGGGTTGGATAAGCATGGGATTCGTCGTTTCTTCTAAGCATGGCTAAAATGCACCGGGGAGGTTATGATTGTGTGGATTATTTATGCATGAATACGCCAACGTTGTACAAAAATGAATCACCTATTTTGAATATCATATTTGAAAAGAATAACGTGTTTGTATGATCATGGGAAAAAACGGTTTTTTTAAACTATTCTGATATTACGTTTCTGGATAAGAAGTACGTTTCTGGATGAGAAGAATCTTGTCAAGAAGAAATGATGAACTATTTCCCCACGCTAGAATACCATTATACATGAGTTAACTATATATAAGGTACCAAACAACGTTTGCAGAGTATTAGTGGGAAATGCATTGTATATCTTTAAATTTGTCAAGAATTCCGGTATTGATTGAATGTAATTTGTATAAACAATTAATTTGGGATTTCCACGAAATATCATTATCAATGAATGAATCAAGAAATTTGGTACAATTAGTTTATTGAAGAGTAACATTATCAATTGTAATGTGACCATGAAGGGGATTTGTTTCATTGCTGTTATTGAACACCACGTTTTGAGTTTTGTTATTACAATGTATATGTATTCTAATAATTTACTTGTATGTAATCATTGTCATGAGCGTTGAATGTGCGTCACGCAAAATTAGTATATTTTGCAAATGAGAGGTACATAGCACAATTCAACGAGATATCTAATTAGAAAGGAACTCTAACAACTCAAGACGTCCAAAACTGAAACCTCCAATACTCTCGAACTTTGCGTGAATCATTTAGTAGATAATATTGCTTCACGTGACATTCCTGTACCGTTTTACCTTTGAATAAATTTAGTACCTTTTTAACATCCATCAGCATACACGGGTTCAAGGAATCCCTGCTAAATGATAATCGATATAATCTCCACCAATCCACCGTGGGTGGCTTTGTGCGTGGAAACCATGGTAACGGGATTGATTTAATTTCGAGGAGTACTAGTAGTTCGCGGAACTCTGGGAGAACTCTATCTTTTTTTTCCTTTTTTTTTTTTGAACATCGCTGTTTTGTTTGTTTCACGTTGTGTTAACGTGTCTTGTTTTGTTTGTAAGAACTCAACACCCATTTTCAGTTGATAATAAATGAGAAATTTATTTAGGGAATGAGTGGGAAACTATTTGCTCACTCTAATAGAACGTTCTCGAGTGTGAAACTAACGCGAGTTGGTTATCATCATTAGAAGTACGCAAAACTTGACCAGGTCCAACGAAATGCATATTATGAGATTTATTTTTCTTTCCCTGCTTTATTCTAACACTTACTTTTTAGCATATGCCATTGCTGCCTAGCTGCTATTTAACATTCCTTGCCATTTCATTTCCCTTCTAGATTAGTTGGAAGTTTCTTCTGTTTTTCACCCGTTTTTGTATCCGCTCTGAATATTTTAGTGCATGGTTGTGCTCCGAGTACTCGCACTGACTGTGTCGTTGAACTGTGCCATCTACCTGTCATTGTATGTATGTGTGAGGTGTGAATTTTCTTCAATTTGTCTCCCTCTACAAATGAAATTTGTAAGATCGCAACTGCTGATTTATAATTTTAACAAACATGTCGGGAAAAAAAAGGAACCATAGAAATCATAGATCAGAAGTTGCGATCTTAAATTTGCAGAGAGAGACAAATTGAAGAAAATTCTCACCGTAGTCCTTAACCTTCACACCTCTACTTTATATTCTCTTGCTTTAATTAATGCCTTGTCCGCCTTGGTCAGTTAAACACAACAATGTCGGATTTTTGGAGCTTGGGTATTTGTTCCAAGTTCATCGTGTCACCACCGACAACCAGGGATGGCCTGGTGGTAGTGTCGCTTCCCGGAAAGCAATAGATGGCAGGTTGGAGTCCCGTGGTTAGTTTTTTCCGACATGTTTGTCAAAATTATGGAGCAGCAGTTGCGATCTTACAAATTCCGTTTGTAGAGGGAGACAATTGCAGAAAATTTACACCTCAGCCTTCACCCCTCTGATTAATATTCTCCTGCTTGTATGTACGTATGTATGTATGTATGTATGTATGTATGTATCTATCTATCTATCTATATATCTACTTATCTATCTCACCTCAAATTATTTCCAACATTCAGCTGGCGAGAACGAAGTCATCGAGCTCGTCTTCCACTCGTCCTTCAAGCTGGAGGACTCGGACAACTGCGAGTTCGACTACATCGAGATGCACGACGGCCGCTACGGCTTCTCGCCCGTCATCAACCACCGGTACTGCGGCGACGACCTGCCCCCTCGCATCGTCTCCACCGGCCGGTTTCTACTCATGTTTTTCAAGACGGACAGTATGCTGGAAGACTCGGGCTTCATCGGGGAGTTCAGATACCTGCCAGGTCAGATATTAGTATTTGCAACGTAGGGCAAGATTTCCTGTTGTTAGAAATACTATTTCAATTTAGGTGAATTTACTTCAGTTCAATTCAATTCCATTCGATCCGATTCAATTTAATTAAAATTTTATTTCAATTTTTTACAACAGAAAGCATTGATCAGCGTTGATTAAAATTGGGCATTCCTTTGTTTAATACACAGGAAGCAAGCAAAAATGATAGTTCCTTCATGTCTACGGACGATCAACCAAAAAACACATACACACAAACTTACCACTGGTATATATTCTGCGAAAAGATGGAGGTACTCACTGAAAGATAAGGATAGCTAGAAAACAAATAAAAAGATAGGATCAAATGGAATATAGAAGGGAGAAAATAGGTCATGATGAATATTCAAATACACAGACGCATAGGCCGGGCGCCTGACGTGAAACTTCATCACAAGGTTGCTCATTGTCATATTTCCCCTCGGACCTGGTAATAACCTTTCCTATTGGCCATTAATTAATCAATTAATGGGTAATGTCGTGGATATTCGTTTTCCTCTGAGGACTTCAGCATATTATGTTCATTTAGCTCGCTTCATTTACTGTTAGAATTCTGAATGAAATAGAGGGCAGATATCTAGAAGATATCTATTATCTTTCCAGTATGTCTCCATTTTCCTTTTTTCTAGTACCTTTTGCTGGCTATTGTAAGTAAAATGGCTCTGTTTTGTCCTTTCTTCTTGTTCCTCCACTGATGCTCACCACTCCTCAGATCCCAACCCACATGATGGAAGCAGAACCAACACGGGAAAGCGCCTTCACGGGCCAGACGGTAATAAAAAAAGGATCAATAGTTAAATTATACAGTGCACTCCCTTTATAACGAATACGGTTATAACGAAATTCCGGTTACAACGAAGTAAAAATTCGGGCCGCAACGTTATCCACTCCATGTATTCTTATTGTTTATTTCCTTGCTTATAACGAAATGTCGATATAACGAAAGAAAACTGCCGGTCCCGAGGACTTCGTTATAACGGAAGTCCATTGTAGTACTTATTGATCTTCTTGTTGGCTTAAGACCTTTGTCAGCTTGCCCAGATACTATAGATCTATCTTTTTTAAAGATGTTGGTCACCTCGTTTCATATCATTGTAATGACACCTTCTGTAAAGATAAGATGTGCTGGATGGAAATTTGAATACAAACATTGTCCTGATTTCTAAAGGCATTTCAGATTTTGTAAATGATCTTGAAGTATAAGTATAAATTCATCTCAAGTAATTAACGTAAAACGGCAACAGGTGATTGCTAGAGCCAATCGACTGCGAAGATGTTTGTGTTGTCATACGGTTGGTAGGGGATGTGGTGCCTCTGAATATCTGAAGTGAGTTTCTTATGAGAGCAGACCTCGGTTTGGTAATGAAAAATTACGACTTTGTTGACGTTGTTTTTGTTGTGGCTGTTGTTATTTTTTCACATTTATTGTTACTTCCAGATACCAAGTGTGTAATATGAAGATCGTTGCAATGATGCCTAGAGATGAGTAATTAATTTCGTTCTATCAACAGCATCACATTCTGTCTGGGCGTTTCTGTTTAGGCGTTTCTGGGCGGTGAGTTAGCTCAGTCGGTAGCGCGTCTGCCTCACGATCCAAAGGACCCCGGTTCGATTCCCGGGTCCCACCGAGCAATGTTGTGTGTAATCATCATACCGTCCCCTCTAGTAAGAGGCAAAACACTCTGTCCCTCGGATAGGACATAAAAAGGAGGTCCCGTGTGAGAGAGAGAGAGTCACGACTCATGCACTGAAAAGATCCCGCTTCATTTATTCATCGCAAAGAGCAGGGTGTTTAACCCGGTGAAATGGTCTCGCCTTCCATCCATAACTGGACCCCATGGAAGACCAGCTTAGTGTAGCTGAATACGGGCTACCCAGCCATCTTCTCAGATGAAATGATGAAACAAACAAACAAACAAACAAACAAACAAACAAACAAACAAATAAACAAGCAACACTTTCTTCATGCCAACTTCTGTTTCAATGAATGTTACAACTAAAGTTGTGGGACAATTCCAACATTTCTTATACATTCGGTGTTCAATGATATTTCATCTCGCCTTAGAATGCTTCTACAACGTCAGCGGCATCGATGGAGAGTTCTCGCCGAAGGTAGTCTATGATTCTCTCAGGGCCGCCCGAAGATGGCCGATTGGTCTCGACTGCACTTGGGAAATAACCGTTCCGCCCAACAACAAGGTGGGTTAGAGTAACTCCTCTGAAGATGGGCCAATAAGTAGCGTCCTAATGTACCCAATAATAATTGATATGAAGCTTATGGAGCAACTGCCCCGACAGAAGTCTTGAAAAACATTTTTCACTTGTCTTTGATCACACAGGTCAACTTCGGAAACCTTGTAAGAACACAAGTGACCACAATGTATCGGATTCCTGTGAACGAGGCAACAAAAGTAGCAACTGCAGAAAACCCCAACATGACTTACACCATCACTAAACCTAATGGCTCGTAACGGCCTTGGCTAAACCTACGTTGCACACCAGTTAAAGGAACTACTATGCAAGTGCATGTTGACTTGTGTTAATTCATTATATCCTGAATATGACCTATGTGGCAAATTAAGGATGTAAATACGTGTCATATATATTATGATATGATTTTTTTTTTAGTTTAAAGCTGCTTTACCGTAATACCTTACTTCATTTCTGACAGATTATGATAGACTTTGACGAGTTTTCTCTCAAAAGTCTGAACGAGTGCCACAAGAACCAGATTCTGATCTACGACAAGTATCCCATGAAGGAAAAACTGATGAGGGAGTTCTGCAGCACCTCCGCTCCTGTTGTCATGACAACCAGTAACCGGGCCTACATCCGCTTTAAAGCAACGGAGGAGAACTTGGACAATTACTGGCACGTGGTGTTCACAGCTTACAAGGACTGTGAGTTTTGAGTTCAGTCGTTGGGTCTTAGGTCGTAGGTGGGATGAGTGGATAATGGATGGGGGCGAAGAGGGTGAGGAAGAGAGATAAGAAGACCTGGGCTTTTATTACGGGTTTAACATTGCGATTCGTGTGTAATTAATTGAAAACAGCTCTATTATTACGTTATGCTATTGATCGGTTACGAACCATCCCTAGATCAAAGAAGGATAAGCAGACGCACTAAAATCTTTTTACATATCTTACGCAGCAACCGCTTAGTGGAATGGGCTGAGCATAATCATAGTATTGCTTCATTCTGTTTTAAGCATATTCTAGTTCTTTCACCTCTTAATTTCATCGTCTCTCAGCGATTATTGTCTAAATCATATTATGACTGAACGTAAACGATCAAGGACTTTATACCTTTTTTTTCAAAGCTATTCTCTAGCTTTTGAAGATAACAAGTTTTTGATGTTCCACTGGGGGTTCATCTCTGCATTGTTTTCCGTTTTTTGTTTTGTTTTCTGTACATAACAGTCGAGTGCAATCAAAGCATCTACTTCGCCTGTGGCCAGTATATGTGTATTAGCAACGATCTGGTGTGTAACGGCAAGAGAAACTGCTACAACTTTGCCTACGACGAACAGGAGTGCGGTAAGATCACGATCATTTGACCGCAACCTCACCGCTGCGGCGGTATACTACCAATGTCATTACCGCGGTAACTCAACAGTTGGCCTTTTCTTCACCTACTGTTTACCTAAGTATTTAAAGGAAAGTCCAGCACGACTAGACTATGGACTCAAAATGATGTTTCAAAAAGCTTGATGACTGTGTGACTCTTTTAGAAACCGTTTGTTTATTATTTTAGTCACAATCTGCGCATTCCATCCTTTTCATTGTGGCCGGATGAGGGCAAAGTGATGAAATTACGGTGGTTCTTGTTTTATCCTAGTTCTCAGCAATGAGTCAATCTACTGTGACACATTGGCCCGAATTCACGAAGGTGGTACAAATGAAACCATGGTTTAAACCATGGACAAAAACCATGGAGCGCCAAGTGTCGCACGGAATATTTCGTCGACAAAATGACCGTTTCGTTAACGAAATTATCGTTTCGTGGACGAAATGTTCATTTGGTTACAAAATGTTGTCATTTCGTTACAAAATAATCATTTCATCGACGAAATGACTGATTTCGTAACGAAATATTCCATGCGACACTTGGCGCTCGATGGTTTTTGTCCATGGTTTAAACCATGGTTTCATTTGTACCACCTTCGTGAATTCGGGCCATTTTGAAATCAAACATCATCTGCAGGAAATGAACATGATACGAAGCTACGAGAGTGAATACTTGCAAGAGATAATGACTTATTATACTTATACAGCTACTGAATAGTAACTGTATGGGTACACTAATAGAATAAACTACACGACACACCAAAAGGCAAAGGCATCGTTTATGCACTGTCCCCTGTGAAACAGACGTTGCCTTTTTTTTAAGGGAAGGAGGAGTGAGGAATGAAAGACAAAAGTAGGAAGAAAAAGAATGCGAAAATTACCTTCCTGAGCGAATATAACTAACAAGGTACAAGGAAATTAGAATGAAATGAAAATCAAGCAAAGTCTTTATCTGCGGTGAGGTAAAGATGAAATCTATTTTTATAAAGGAAACAAATTTTAATTTCAGTCATGAAAAGCATTACTTCGAATTCCCTGATACTTACGGCTCAGAATTGAGGAGAGGTATAGTGCTATACAACAACTAAATCCTCGTGTCGTACAAGCTCTCTGATAAATGAAAGAAATATTTTATTCAGAGGGGTGAAGGTTCAGGTGTAAGTTTCTTCAATTTGTCTCCCTCTACAAATTAAATTTGTTAAGATCGAAACTGCTGATCTGTCAAACATGTCAGAAAAGCCAGGGACTGCCTGGTGGTAGTGTCGCAGCCCGGAAAGCAGTAGATGAAAGGTTCGAGTCCCACTGGTTCCTTTTTTCCGACATGTTTGTTAATTTACAAATCAGCAGTTGCGATCTTAACAAATTTAATTTGTAGAGGGAGACAAATTGAAGAAACTCACACGTGAAGCTCTCTGTTGTCTGCATTTTCCCTCACAGAGACAGAAACGCCAGCGCTCCTTGATGGCAAAATCGACACCGTCCTGGGCTGTATGATGTCCGTCATTCTCCTCGTCACTGCTATTACCATCTGCCTGTCGTGTCGACACTCGTGGCTCCGCACTCGCGAGCGCGCCAAGGCGATGTCGACGCGAAGAAAAGCGGAGAAACAGGCCGTGCAGTACATGATGGACAACGAGGCGGCCGCCGACACGCACGAACTCTCACCGATGGGCGAGGCCAAGGATAACTACACCTCATGGGACAAGGGACGAGGCTTCTCCGACGACACAGCCAGCCGCGGGGCGACCACGACTACGACTACAACCTCGTCGTCGGGTCGCCATCTCGCCCCCGGTAGGGCCTCGCTGACGTCGCAGGTCAGCGACTACGTGGAGCACATGATGGACAGGTTTGGGGGTGCGCACGCTCACGGGAGTGGTGGCGAAGGGAGGCTGGGCCGGGCCGGCCATTCGAACAACGTGTGGACGAGACAGTCGTTTAGCGATCATCCACGAACTGCGCACGTCACCTACCCCACAAAGGACATACAGGTGCACGTGTGACACCACGCTGATGCAGTCTTTGATGATGCATTTACAATGGATACGTCCTTAGCGGTCAAACGACGCAATTCGATGAATGAGATGGAGGTACCAAAGGGGAAAAGTTGCGATGGCTATCCCATGCAGATGAGCACATGGGAAGATCTGCCACATTTGAGTGGCAAACCGCGCTAACTGCCAGGGTTGAAGATCACCTGAAATATGACAGAGCGAATCTGTTATTATGTACGACATTCGTACGTCTCTCTCTACCACCTTGCTTGCGCTCCGTCGCTGCGTTTGTCGAGGTTAACAAACTCTTGTGTTTGCCAATCGGAACAGCACATAATCATCGCGTATCTTCCAAGAAAACTTAATGCGTTCTTGTTCTCGTTTCAAGATAGCATTTGGCGCCTGATAGAGCGAGGAGAAACATTTCAAGAAACAGAGCTAGCCAACACAATCTCAACTTGCAACATACATGTCTTCAAACGCCACATCATACATGCACACGTGAACAAACGCATTGTGTGTCACCTAGCAACAGAGTGACATTGGATCATGCAAACTGGACAAAGATGACGTTTTGTATCTTACTGTACGTTTTCACAGATTAATCAGAATTAGTATTGCCGTCTGGTAACGGGTTTTTAGGCAGGTCTTATTCGGCAACAAAATGACGTTTCCTACATGAAATGTAAATATAGCCAGTTGAAGAGGTGCGTATGATATACTAATGTTTCAAAAACGGTATTAACCGAATGGATATTTTCTTGGATGTCTCATTCGCACAGGATTATATTGCTTGGCAAGTGAAAACTATCAGGTCCAACGGGAAGAGTTCGTCTATTATTCGTCTGCAACCACATTTTTCTCTCCGATTTTTTTTTTCACTCGACGATTTCTATCTGCGTAACGGTACCGTAAATTCTTATATTGTTCTTGTTCTTGTTCTTATATGATGTTATAAGTCATGGTTTAAGTTTATGTACAACCCTGAAACTCCCGGTTCGTTTAATATAAGCCTTCGAATCATGTTCAATGTACGCCGTTTTATCCTTAGAGATTATAAGGTATCGAAATGCTACCGTCTTATGACGACGTTGTGGTTATTGCGTTTGGGAAGATTATTTCGCTTTTGGTTTGTTTGTTTGTTTTTATTTAATGAGGAATATTGTGATGGGAATTCTCATAAGAAAACTTAGTTTGAAAATTTTCCAGCATTAAAATACATGGTCTGTTTGAGTACTGTTGATATTTCGACGCATGAACATTAAGTCGTTACTATAAAATACAGTACATATATAGATACTAGGTGGATAATCGAAGCGGAAACAGCCAGAATGTCCTACCTGAAGGGTTTGAAGACTTTTAGTCATAAACTCCTTGAAATAGCATTTCACATCCTGCTTGAGGTATGCTGCGTTTACACCATGTTCCCGGCGGCCACGGCAGGCCCGTTTTCCCGAAACGTAATGCGCCGTGGCTAGATGGGATATTCTCCTTTTTCCCCTCCGTTTGTTCTAGTCCTAGCTCCGGCAGCTGTCTGGTGAACATGTAGCTATCAGACACCGTTCTCACAATATTTTCCGTCGCGTCCCACTACAAACCGCCTTAAAGTTTTGTTACGGCCTATTATGTGCTGTCACGCTTTGTTGCGGCCACAGCAGCCCCGTTTGCTCGGAACGTAGTGCGCCGTGGGTAAAAATGAGATATTCTCCTGTCCCCCCCCCCCCCCCCCCCCCTCTTCGTATTCTAATCTCCTCGCCCCGGTGACCATTTAAGCTATCATACGCTGTTCTCACGGCGTCCGGTCAGCCTAGACTATCAATATTTTCTGTTGCGTTCCGCTACGGACCGCCTCCTAGTTATGTTACGGCCTATCACGTGCCGTCGTGTTTTGTTGCGTTCACCTCGATTTATTACACTATACAAGGTTCATCATCGTGGCAAATTTTTTGACAGTTTAAAAATCTGACACGGCATCCACGGCAATTACGGCCTGTCACGTTTGCCTATCCCGTCTTTCCGCGTTCTCTCACGTCCATCCCGTTTAATACACGGTGGCCTAAAACGTGACTGCCGTGGCCGCCGGGACCATGGTGTAAACGCAGCGTATCAAAAGTAGGTAGAGGAGATTGCAGGCTGTGAAACACACCACAAGATTAGAGAGAAACAGTACAAAATAAATTGTTATTTGTTTTTCTGTAAATTTTGTGCTTCCATCGATATACAAACAAATGCCAAATGTCACCTTGGTTGACAAACATTATTGCTAATAAATATATGGGGGAAAATTTTTTTTTGAAATGAGATTAGATGACGTGGTAAGACAGTCCCATATTTAATAGTCAATGTATAAAATAATTGGATAAGTTTTGTTGATTTAATCATCAGGTTTTTCTGGAGCAAATTGCCCGCTAGGCAGAGTTCCTTTCAAATCAAAACAAAAACAACAGCAACAACAAAAACAACTTTGTGCAATTGGATCTCACTTAAAAGGGATGCATAACAATGTCTCATGTCATACAGGTGTATCTCTGTTTAAGTATGGTATAGACATAGAAATATATCTATATAAATAGGTTTACGGATGAGGACTAAGATTTATAATGGAATGAAAGCTTATCAAAAAAGTTGCAATTTTGTAGTACATGTACCTATCATTAGGCGCAGTACTTATGTTATTGCCAAAATTTGTAACTGACGAAAGTCAACGTTTACAAAAGTAATATATGCCACGTTGTTTACGTGAAGAAAGAGAAAAGTATCGTAGGAGAAATGTGACAGGTTATCAGAGGCTAGTATTATCAAAACAAATGAGTTGAAAGTGATGAACTGTTGATTTAGCCAAGAATTGAGTGATTTGAAGATTTTACGTGTAGATTTTATCTGTAAAAATCTTTCAAAGATTGTAATCTTTAAAACGTGACTTTGGACATGCTTAGATGCAGAAGAATAACTAGATAAACAGTTGATCCATATCTACAAGGACTAAAGTAGCTTATTGTCGGTAATATTAACATTCTATCCTGTTGTTGAGCAGTGAAGTAGTGATAGCTGTAGCAACGAAACTCACCATTTCATCGCTCTATGAATGTGGTGAGCCCTCTATCGACGACGACCTGTCGTTGTTACTAGTAAAATGTCCTACATTTTGCAGAGACAGGGCTTTCAGGATAACATACACCTCTGGACATACAGAGACAGTGGAACATACCCTTCATTCATCGCGTATTAAAGCAGGGCAGGTCCCCAAAAACTCAGTAGGCTTACATACACTTTGAAACGGAAGACTGTTTGAAGCGATTATTTTTTTTAGCAACTTCTATGCAGCAAAACAAACAGACAAACAAAGTCAAGCATCTATTATAATCAAAGTCCCAGTTTTTCGAACAATGCCTGCATGTATGTGTATGACTGCGTGCGCATGCGCGTTCGTTTGTGAGTTGTGAGTGTGTGTCATTTTGTATCAGTTCGTATTTGCAGGCGAGGATTTTAATCGTGAAAGCTACACCATCATACAGTATTGCTCGAGAGGTCAACATCGTACTCGGAAGTCAGTTTTTGTACTGTTTTTCTAAGATTGTAGCCTTGTACACCAAACAATTTTAATGTCTTTCTTATTTGACTGTTTCTTTTTCAATGTTATTTTTTTTTTGTATCGGAGTTCTCGAAATTGATATGTCAGTGTGCTACGTTTCGCTCCTACGTGTTGCACCGTATAATCTAAATGATATTATGACATACTTGTGAAGACAATCCCCACTTAGTGCATCAAATTAAAAGAATAAGAGTACCTTTGATTAAGAAACATAATTTATATCTACATGTAGTAACCTGGAAGAAGGTTGGTTAAGTTTCCTCCTTCCAATTCCATCGAGTTGTAAGAAAGAGTGTTTTTTTTTCCTTTTAAGGCGTTTTTCCTTTTAAGGCGTTTACTCCAAACTTAGTTTGAATGTGGTAATGAGAGTTATTTTTTTTTACAAGTTAAACATTGTAATGGTAAAAACAATAATAAGAAAGTTATTGAATGTGAAAGTTTCACGGAACATCGATGTCAGTAGCGAACCAAATGAGTATGCAAATTAGATGAGATGATGATGTCATAGCCTCACAAGCTTCCCACTGACATACACACAAAATTTCGCGCGCACACACACACACACACACACACACACAATGCTTTAGAAACGAAATAAAAAAAAAGCGACAGCTCGTAAAATTCACTACAAATTTTTTGTGTGCTTAAATAGTACATTAATGCATGATGACTTCGGGGGGGGGGGGGGGGGCAGTGATATATGTTCCCAGTTCTACGACAAAGTATAATTTTCCTTGTATTTTTTGTTTTTATTTTCACGTACATGCCAGTGAGAGAGTTGTGGGGCAATGATGACATCATAGCCCCATTAGCAGGAACATATGATTTGCATATTCATGACGTGCTGAGGACGGACTCACACTACACTGTATTTCGTCAACATGTTGAAAACTTTTTGACTATGATAATTTATGCCAGTGAGAATCAATTAGAAATTTGAACGAAATTTCTATCAACTTCTGTGTTTTTTAATTAACTCGATTTAATCGAATAATTTTAATCATGCAGCGGCACTGCACTTTATAAGGCTTTGTGAGGTGACTCTTTAATATTTACGTGACCATTATTGCTTTCCGAATACTCGCCCGATTCCGCTGCTCAATATTGGAGACAGTGTATTGCTGTAGTTTCACAATGAATCATCTTGAAGGGCTCCCTCTGTCTGATATTTCTGGCCACCCACAGATTCCACAGAGCCGAAGTAGGCATTGCAAGACTTTTCTCTTTTAAAAAGAATGTCTGTGATCTAAGAAGACAAAGTTATTCATTTTGACCCCGGCGCAAAATGGAGAAAAATGCAATTTACTGGCACATGACTGCAAATGTTAGATTTCGGGAGCAGTCGTTTCTCCTTCGTTGTCGGTGCGAAAGCGCGATGAGAAGAGACAAATAGATTGTACGAGTACTGCCCTTAAAGTCTATTTTCTGCAGCACTTCTAGCCGGTCCTGAGCCAAAATCTCTTAAACAGTATCGATTCCATGGACCCTATAATTTAAAAGGATTACACACGGAACGTGCGCGTATCAATACGTACAAGATACAACAGACGACAGTCAGTTACGGAATTTATAACAATGCCCGTTATGAATTATAATAATAATTTTATCAGTTGTTTCTCCTTTTTCTCTGTACAGAAATCATGGTCATGCCACTGATAGTTCATGGGTATGTGCATTTAAAGCAAAAACGAATAAACAAACAAACAGAGAAACAAAAGTCTTCCTAAATAACCTGGAGGTCCCCTTTACGCACGGCTTGGTGTGCAAATAGCTAAACCAGAGATGACTGCAGATGCGTTGTATTTTCACTAATGTAATGGATGTCTTTCGTGGTCTTTGTTGATGTATGTGTCTGTGAACAAACAATGATGTATCAATTTTCCTATCGTTTCCTTTTTATTATAGTAATGGGGCCGGAAAGAAGCAGCCATGACCATAAATGATATCGATTCTTAATTGCTTATGATAATCAGGTTCTTTCTATCACCCTGGTGTGTATTAATCAATGTTGCTACGTGTATGGTATCTTTACGAAAAAAAAAATGAAACACAAAATTATCAATGCAATATTATCAATAAATGATGCTTTTATCCTTCCCGAATCGACTACTTGGCTTCAGTTTGTGGTTGAAGTGTTATGGGTTAACAAGGTACACAATTATTTATTGTAATGCTTACACGTTTCACACAGAGAGACAAAGGGTACCAAGGTGTAATGTCATAGCCATTCATCGCCATGGGAACGGGTTCTAAACAACCTCACCTGGGACCTGTTTCACAAAGAAGCCAAGTCGATCTTAGATTGACTAAAAATTATGGCACGCTGTGTGTGTCTTCAATGTTGCTAAACTTTCTCATGAAAATGAATATTTTGGGGACTTTTTTCATGTAGCCATTGATAATACAAGATGAAATAAATAACAGAGGAGTTTCTGTAAACATTAATGATCATTTGAAGTGGATGGTGATTAGGATAATAAAATTGAACAGGGAAACCGGTGGCATACCATATTTTTTAGTCAATCTTAAATCTTAAGTTCGACTTAAATTCTTCGTGAAATACCCCCCTGGCGAGCTAAAAAGACTGAAATCATCACTTCGATGTTCTATACATGTGCAGAAAATAAGACCAGGCTACTAAAGCATATTCACTTCTCAACCACAACCTTTCTTCTCTCTTTCTTGGTGTGAATCTTATTTTAACCTATCAAATCTTAACTAGAGATTTTTCTGTCCATGGTCATCCCCCCCCCCCCCAAAAAAAAAAAAAATCCTCTGGAATAAATGTCCAGCGGTACCAAGATTGAAGTGAAATGTCAAAATCGTAGTGATGAGCCAGAAGGTCATATACTAGGTGTTACAAAAAACATTTCCCACTTTTGATCCTTAATAGTTGAAAAAAAAAACAACAACTACAAATCAGATAACACTGCCACTGATATGAGCAATAACTGAATAGTGTACAATTTTGATGGAAGTGATTTACAAATGAAAGAAGCCTAAGTTAGTTTCATTAAATTCAAGATTTATTTTGAAGTTAGGGTTCAGATATTGCTCTACTTTCAACCCTCTGTACAAAACTTTAACTTTGCACAGGGTTCAGGGGGGCATTTCATGAAACATTTTGTCCGACAAAGTTGTCGGACAATGGATAATTTGCTCTCAGCCAATCAGATGCAAGGATTTCAGTAGCTTGTAACAGTTTGTCGGAAAAATATCTGACCAAAGCGCTTCATGAAATGCCCCCCAGTTGGTGTGTATGGGACTGTGTGGTTAACACCCAGACAATGGTCCTGAACAATGCCCAGGGTCTGAATGCTCTATTTCATATTCATGAGAAATTCGACTATCACAGCTAGTCTTTATTCATCCTTAAATGTAGTGTATGCAAGCACTTGAAATCATGTGCTTACTTTTTCATGTGCATGCGTTTTACCCCTTACCATGAATTCAGACTAGCAGTGCCCAGGGCAGTCCATCATAAACTATCAAGAAAGCATTCATGTGCCTTAGAGCCAGAGACCATAAGCCTAGTCAGCAGAGCTCTGAAAAGGTGGTATTCGTGGTATTCATGTCTATTGTTCAGGGTCATTGCAAGCACACACTCACATACATATCATTGGTTCCTGTGTAAAGTTCAATTTTGTACAGAGGGTTCGAATTTGACCAAAATCTGGAGCTTAACTTTAAAATCAATCATGGATTTCATGAAACTGATTAATGCTTTCAAATTGAAATTACCTCCAACTAAATTGTACACCATTCAGCTGTTACTCATATCAGTGACAGTGTTATCTGTTACACAGTTTTCGAACTATTAAGGATCAAAAGTGGGAAATGTTTTTTGTAACACCCAGTACTAGTAAATAACGATAGCTGCTCATTAATCTAAATCACGGCTGAAATGTCCTTTTATCATTTCAAATTTCATTCTAATAGCACAGTTTATCAGGGATTTATCTGGGAATTATCTGGAATGTGGGATTTACCAGCTCACCTCATTCAAGGTAATCGTCACCATGTAGATAAAAATAAATGGCATCGTCTTATGCTGTACTGCGACATCAGAATAGAAAGACCATCAATTTTCCTATATAATATATATGCTTTCAATTTTTTGTTCATATGAGATATATATATATATATATATATATATAGATAGATATAGAGAGATATATATATATATATATATAAAGAAAGAGAGGGAGAAAGGGAGAGGGAGAACGAGAGATGAAGTAGCACTATACTCACTGAAACCAGGTGTAGCGCTCATTAACCCAGTGGGAAAGTTCAATATTTAGCAGGCAAGTATAGTAACGTTTTCATTATATTACCATTTATCGGTATTGTTTAACTTAAGTAGGTATCCCTTTCTTCTTCTTTTTTCCTTCTCCTCCTCCTGGTTACACTGTTTCCTTCAATCCAAAACGGAGGGAAAAAGTGAAGAATAGACCGAAGAGGGAAGGGTCCATGACGGTGATAGTGAGGCTTAGCTTCTGACTATATCTAACTAGGGTTGAAGAAAATGTCACACATCGACCGTGGTCGTGTCATCACCTCCTACATACGGAGACATTACCTCAACATTTGTCGCGCTACCATGGGACGAGGACATTAAATTGGTTTTAAATGTAGCTAAGATTTCATGTTTTCAAAATTCCTCTTACTGGGCATTATGTATACGGCTAGTGGCATCCAAATTCTTTCCTTCATTCTCTCCATCTCCAACACACACCTCCCTTCCCCTTTCTGTCTCTTACATGCAATCAAATTACCAAATGGGGGATACAGTGTCAAGTGTATATTAAGTCAGGCCCCCTTTCTGCTTGGCGGGATGTTTAATTCACGTCCCACATCGGTGGGCACACAAATAATACATTAGCATCATTGCCATCCCATCTTCCCTCCTAACCACACCCTCGGGGTGACGGTGAGGGCTGGAGTGTCGAGAAGATAGTTGAAGGGAATGTATAAGACTCAACACTGTGCGCGTCGATTTTCTTCGCTTGGAGATCTCTGCCTTCAGCTCAAATTTTCGTGTCTTTGCGAATATTGAGAATGCTCATTACTTAGTTTTGATTGTCACGTCACAACACCAACTCTTTTCTGCTTCTTTCGCATCAAATCACTTTCTGATCTATTTCTAATATTATCCCGTTCGTCATGTTCATCAGCGGACGATGATAACACAATAAATTACACATGTATAATATACCATCATGCGCACTTGTACAAGAGGGTATGAAGTCAGACACGTGTACACACACACACACACACACACACACACACACACACACACACACACACACAACACACACACAAATACGGCACTCTTCCTGAGCAAGCAAACAGATTTTCAGTGGAACCTTTTCTAATATTTACTGTTCAATCTATTTCTGCGTCGTTATTTCTTTTCGTTTTTCAATTCAATTCAACTCAAATAATTTTAATTCCATAATACAAGGTCAATAATATACCTAAAATTCTCATGAATAAAGAATTTCAAATCACACAAATTCTAAGAATACATAATACAATCACAGTGATTTTGTCTGTATATTTCGATAAATGAACAACACGTATGTAAGCAAATGAGATTATATGGTTTAACTGTATATATGGAAAAGAGAAATCCACAAGAAAGCAAAGCTTAACTTTAACTCTAGAAGATAAGGAAGAGCATATCAATGTCAGTAAAAGACTCCATGCATAAAAATTTTGGCACCATGACGTCAGACGAAACGGACAGAGAGAAAAGACTATAACAAGGACAAGGACAAGAACAAGGAAACGAAAACAAGCCCCTGTAAGGAGACATTATGAACTCCCTTGTGGAGACATTTTATTAGCATGAATCTAAATACAATTGTACCGATAACAACGTTGAGCAGGTTATGATATCGACTGATTTGAACTAAGTATTGCCTAGGGCAAATTACATTTCAATAGGGCCCGATTTATATTTTTCCATAAACAGCATCAAAACTGCAGTGTGTATACAAGTGTGTGTATATATATGTACATATATACATACACACACACACACACACACACATATATATATATATATATATATATATATATATATATATATATATACGTATATAGGCCACAATTCAACGTCACACTATTACATTTTACTTGCTGAGTAATATAACAACAACTCAACAATCATACCATTGATTACGGCAGCCAACAAGTTTAGCAAAAATCAGAATATGTTTCTGTGAGTAGGGTAGTCATAGTTATGCTCTAGACCCGTTTGCTAGATCTCAAAAGGCGACTTTACATGCAATCGTGCAGTTGTCACGCCCGTATATTATCTGCTTTTCCCCCTCTGGAGAGATGCCAAGTAAATCGACCTGTTGCACGCGGTCATTACAATTTCATGAGTTTTGGTGGCTTTGATCAAATCCTTTACTTACGGTACTCGAGGCAGGGACTCAAGGCAAGAATACGTGCATCTTAGCCCATTATGATGTGAACAGAGAGTGTACCTACGCCACAGAAAAATCTAGTCCTTCGAAATCTTCAGTAGACGAACTACGTAGAGTTCATGTAAAGCTTATTTTGTTCAGAAATTCTTTCCCGTCAATCACTGGTAGAAAGCTTGTCGCAAACCCACAGCGCTAATCTTGTCTGAATGTTCTATGTCATAAACTTCCGCAACTGTTGGTACGGCAGTGTGTATGGGCCGGAGTTAGTTCATCAACTTACTTTAAAAATGGCTTTGAAACAAAACAAAAAAGATTGAAGTAGTTCCGTATTTTTCGTCTCAGATGTACATTTTGCAACTTCCTGAAAGCCTTTCTTCGAGTAGCAGCAGGCTGGGGGAGCCTTTTCCATTCCTACTTGACATCATTACGTGGGCACATTTGCGTTAGCCGTCGGCAAGTGAACGACTTCGGCTCGAAGAGAGCGAACGCCAATATTCGGATAGCGCCATCTCCCGCTCACTCACTCACTCACTCTCTTTCTCAGTGCAGCTCTTTTTTTCTTTCTTTTCTTTTTTTTAACCGAAATATCGCTCTTGATGTGAGGTCAGGAATTATTTCATTCATTTCAATCTTAGTTATTGCCAAATCGACAAACGCGTCGTCGTATATTAAAGGTATTGTTTACTATTGGGAGCAGTGATTAAAAAAAAAATGTTCGAGATATTACTTTTGATGCATATGTGTCGGTCAGTTGTATCACAAAACATCCTACCATGTAAAAATTTCCTAATAAAACCTAAATGTAAGGAGATATCACTATTTTTCTCACTAAACCATAACTGTATAGACGGTTTAGTCTAGACACATTTTTATTATAATTATTGTTCACGTTTTGTATACTTGACATTGAAATACTGATTCAAATTTTTACATTGGTTGTTTCTATCCGTAATATTTTCAGGCACTAAAGCTCAGTTTTTATTTCATGTGCAAATGGTAAATAATGCCTTTAACAGCGAGTAGCAATTATAGAGCAAAATGAGCGGAAAACTGCTTATGGTCCAAGATACTAGTATTTGGACCGTGTAGTTGAAAGTTTTGCTGAATTGCATCGAAAATCAGCAGGCCTACACTCTTTCTAGTTGTTATTGTGAAAAACTGTTAAACTGTCTGTGGTGTAAATCGTGTACACAGTTATTTATAAAGAGTATTAAAGTTTTGGCGGAGCGTCACTCTGACAATCAAAGTAACAACAGGTGGTGGAAGCTGAATAATGTGAGAAGAATGCGTGAGTTACATTGTGCAGGCACGGAGAAGTTGTAGATTTCAACGAACTGGTTCAAAACAACCTCACCTGGGCCGAATATTCATGAACACTATTGTTCTGCTAATCATACTCGCACCTGGTTCCATCCCGGGCTAAAACAAAAAACTGTGGCATCATTACTTCGGGACTCAAACGCGAGTTGTTGACATTGCTTTTTAAACAGGTGTTTTTAACAGGTGTGCAAGTCAAATGGTGTACAATGAATGTCGCAAACTTTAGGGGTCAGACAACAATATATCAATATTGTTGACGCATATTGAACACATTCGCGTAGATTATAGTCATTGTAGAATTAAATCATTTGAGCGATTGCAAGATGGTATCTAGTGGCCTGCTGATGGCCTAATCACAACCAATACAGTGCTCTGTCTCTACTGACAGTCATGAATTGAGTAAATGCAGTAGATTAGTAGAACACATCAGTGATGTTTGAGGAAAATCTAATACTCCGTTCAAAAGCAGTGGCGGATCCAGAGGTGGCGCACCGGGCCCACACCCCCATTTTACTTTTGGTTAAAACGAAAGAAATAAAAAAAAAAATGGGGGGGGGGGGTTTCGTGTGCCCCCCTCCCCATTTAATTTTGCATAAGCGTCCACCCTTTGCGGAATTCCTGGATCGGCCCCTGAAAAGTTATGATTTTTAAGGTTTTGGTGCCGCCATCACAGCATGAAAAGACAACACCAGTGCCTGACGTCACGCATGGACAACGATAGAAAGAAAATAAAAAGAGAATTCTACAAAATTTGATTTTTTTTTAAATGAAAAGTACGCATTCCATTCCCTAGATACATGTACTTTCATAGTGTTGATGGTATTTCCCTTGTTTTCTGAAAGAGATAAGCCAAGTGCTTCTTCATTTTCTGTTAACAAAATGGGGAAAAAAAGTTGAGTTCCCTTTATGCTTTCTTTATATCGCTGTCCATCCGTCACGAAATGTTGTAATTTTCTCATCCAGCGATGGCGGCACCGAAACTTTAAGAACTAATCAAAATTTTTTCTTTCAATCTCTTTCCATTTTCAATCTGTTCCATTCAGATCTTCCTTCCTAACTATTCACAAATGTGTTCTACTAGTATTTCTGCATTCGCTCAATCCACATGTATATTTGGGTCTCATTCT
Source organism: Diadema antillarum (assembly GCF_040938485.1). NCBI lineage: Eukaryota > Metazoa > Echinodermata > Echinoidea > Diadematoida > Diadematidae > Diadema > Diadema antillarum. The sequence goes on along the minus strand of NW_027271017.1, from coordinate 6,496,737 downwards.
CGGCTTTCAAGACCATTCACCTGGTGTGATGACGCTGTTGACCGTGACTTTCTCATCTAATTTTGGTAAGGGGCTGGTCGAAAGGACTTGCCTCTCTAGTCTTTAATCATTCACCCAAAACGTTAAATAAATTGTTGTTTATCGTAAATTAGATTTGGTCTGAAATTGAATAAACAAAGCAACAAACTTTGAAATGGAACGTTATCAGTGTTATCAAAATGATCTCATGCATAACTTGACATAAAACATAACCCGATGAGAATTGGAGAGAGAACAAAACTATTCGGTACTTGATAAATAGCATAATACATGTATGTTTTTCGGCATCGCAAGAAAGTTAAAGATTAAAGTGGGCCCTCTACGCCAGGGAAGGCCCCGATTCGACTTGTCTGAAATGGACGTTTCACAAAAAAAAAAAAATGTCATTAAACAAAACAAACAGACAAAAATAAATATTCCATGGATCGCAAAAATTCTGCCTGATGTCGACATACACCAAACTCTAGCTCTCACGCCCAATGTATTGATCAATACTTAGTATACTCAAAGTTGACAGCTACAACATAACATGTATCAGAACATCGGTGACAATAAAACAACAGCACATACTCCATCACACACATACGTTCACACCCCCACACACACATACACCCCCCACACACACACACATACACACACACACACACACACACACACACACACACACACACACACACACACAGACGCACATACACATTCACACACAACCAAACATCAAACGTACTAGTAACCAGCAATTCTGTTAAAACTGTAAACGACACACACACACACACTTCAAGAAAGCAGCAATATACACGCATGTACCGTTGCACACGCACACACTCACCCACACACACATTCACTATGTAGCTAATTATTTCCTTTGGGTCGTGGGCTGCAGTTACTGGAGCGATGTCAAAAGGGAAGCCATACACATGCACACATACACTGGCACTAGCGATCGCTCTTAGGCTTGTAGGGCATAATAGCTAACACGCGCTGCCCCTTGGCGGCAAGATATACTGTGACAGTTTCTAACAGTGATAAATACTCGTCCCGAGGCAGGGGGAAAATAAGGCCTATGTTACTAATTTTCAAAATAAGACATCCTTCATAGCCGGCTGCGCTGCAGCAGCGGGAGAGGCCCCGCAACCCGCCCGGGGAATCAACGAGGACGAACATGATGGAAGAGTGGAAAGAAAAGAACAAAAATAAGAACCTTCCAAGTGAAGCATTCGGGCAAAACGGAGCTCTTAATTTAAATTAACCTGCGCCAGAGCCAGCAAAACAACCTCAAAATTTGACATGGATACATTTTTCCCCGCCACCCTCTTTTTATTTGCCTTCCTTTCAGTTTCGGTTTCAGGAAGAGGGGAAGAAAGGGAGAGAAAAGTGAGCGAGGGGAAATAAATCGCGAACAAAGATGACAGATAATAGTGGAGAAGTATTTTTAGAGCTCCTTAACATTTTCGAGTAGAGTCGAATGCTCTAAAGAGGCTTGGTTTATCATATCGACATCGCAGTCCTTAGTCAAAAGCCAGCTAGTTAAAAGAAAATGCACGTATCATCCTCATGAGGAATGATGAGTTTGAGATCGGCCGGATCAGACGCTTCTAATTCCGGTTATTATTATGACATTATTATACTTACAAAGGTATAAGTCCTGTCTTGAATATCACTTTACGCCGCCATACCGAGCGGTCAAGTCAAGAAATGTAAGGATTCTCAAAAGAATACTAACATGCTCCTTGATGTATCACTTTCCCGATTATCACATTTCACAAGTTCAGTTTTATGTACTTTAATTCTAACCCTACAATATCATTCACAATTACCATCAACAAAATAGATATATATACATATATATATATATATATATATTTTTTTTTTGGTCATTCCGTGAATTTCATCTTTAACCTCACAGTTTGGTGAGCTTGTTCTATTTTCCGGGGACATTCAAGATTCATCATCACTCAACCCAGATATGGTCAGACATTGACTGCCCATATGCATTTGATGATTATTACTTACACCATTTTGTCCCCCCCCCCCCCAAAAAAAAAAAAAAAGATATCGGTGGGTGCGTGAGAGTCCTTCTGACATTCCGTGTTCCTCTATAAAGCAAAAAAACTGTAGAAATTAGAAGTGCCTGGACAAAATCCCATTTTCTTTTACCTTCATCGCTAAACGGACTGTCCTCTATTCGATTCTTAAATACATTTTCACCTGGCTTCTGTAAATTCTTGGTCAAGAGTTGCCGTTGCTATAAATTTTCATGAAAAAATGACTTTCATGAAAAAAAGGTTTTTATAATCAGATTGTGATAAAAAAATAATAGAAGTGATTTAAGATGGTGATAACACTGCCCCCTCTCATCTATAAAAATATAGCATTATGATTATCACCAATATCAATGTTACGTGAAAACAAGGGTAGATTTAAAATTTCACAATTTTCATGTTGTTTGTCAGACCATGGGCCGTACCCAGGGACCATCATGGTCTGACATTTATGAAATTTTCTACCGTCTGCCCTCGATTTTATTCCATCTGCTAGAGTCGAATTAGCATCATGCAGCATCACACTTATACGACCAACAATTTGTCAGATTGCGGCAATGCATACCTGCAAAGTTGAAAACTTCTAGCTACAAGCTAGTCGTTTGGTTGTTGTTGTTTTTTTTTTACCTGCCATGCTCACGGCCCTCACATAAGACTATTGCATCCTTATTTACTTTCGATGGTTGCTAACATGTTCCCTGCAAGCTTCAGCATAAAGCTTGTAGGCCTATGGGTATGCAGTCTTTTCGGTAAAACTCCCAAAATTGTGTTTAACAAAAAAAAAAAACGCTCTCCATGGTTCAGGTATCAATTTCTAATCATCTTAGGGAAGAAGACATATATTTAGCGCCACTATAAGTATGAATATAAATGAGTAATGGAGAAAATATAGAACTATATATGTTTGTATTTGTGTTAATGGGGAGGGGGGCAAAAGTACTCCCTCGTATCTGGTCACACTCAAACACTAGCATTGAACAATGATATTGTCCTCACAAAAACTGTTTTTATGAACTTGTGCAGACACCTATTTCGAGTGATTTACCAAAACATACATATCAAAAGTAACCAAAACACCCCGCTCTCCCCCCCCCCCCAAAAAAAGAAAAGAAACGTCAAAGGTCATATCAAAAGTAACCAAAACACCCCGCTCTCCCCCGCCCCCCCCCCCAAAAAAAAAAAAGAAACGTCAAAGGTTAAATGTTCCAAACGAGGATACCCTCATCATCCAGCACCGCCAAAAGACTGAATGAGGGAACAGCCATCATCACGCGCCGTCTGCACAGGCTTCAATGTGAGGATTCTCATGGTAACACATTATTAAAGGGGCATTCCGGACGATTTTCATAATTTCACATCATGGAGTGCATAAATCAACTGCTCCATGTATAGATCCGTGGAATTTATTGTGGTCCTTGAGCAGAGAAACCAATAAATTGAAAATCTTAAACAAATTACACTGAACAGTGATGATGACATCAGAGCCTCATATATTTCAGAAATGTAGCAGTGTAATTCCATTATAATACCACTTGCTCAACGAGTTCACCTGTGAAAAATCCATGCATACCTTTTTCTTTTGTTCTGCTTCCTTGAGCCCCAACTCATGCATTCTTATGGTGAGGCTGTCATGTCATCATCCTTGTTCATTGCAATTCATAATAAATTTTGAAAACATTCTCATTACTTATCCCAATCACTATAAATTCTGAAACTCTGTACTCAGTTTGACTAATTTATAGTTGTTCAAATGTAAAAGTCTGAAAATCATCTGGAGGTCCCCTTTAAAGAGGGATGCTATTCGAGGATACTCATCGCAACACAACGTTAGGGGGATGCCAATCATTAGACAGTGTCATCATTGGCTGAAGTACGAGGCATCCATCAATATACACCATCAGCATGGGCGGCAATGCGAGGACATCCATCGAAGCACAACATCTCCAGTGACTTAAAGCGGGATCACCATCTTCAATCGACATCATCAATATGGAGTGCAATACGAGAACCCAACATACACAGCATCATAATTGCAGGCTTGATAACGAAAACTCAAATCAATATACACCATCAAGTTAACATGCATAGAATGTAATGCGAGAAAACTCAACCCACACCCATCGTAACACAACATCACCAAAGGCATCGCCGAAGACATCTATCATCATCATCATGGAATGCAGTGCTAGGACACCATCAACAGACATCATCAGCATGGAATGCAGTGCGAGGACACTATCAATAGACATCATCATCATGGAATGCCGTGCTAGGACACTATCAATAGACATCATCAATATTGACTGCATTGTGAGGACATCATTGATAGACATCATCAATATTGACTGCAATGTGAGGACACCATTGATAGACATCATCAATATTGACTGCAATGTGAGGACACCATTGATAGACATCATCAACATATAGATTGCAATACGAAGACACCCCTCACAGCACGCAACCACAATATAGGCTATATACATATATAGCGAGGACATCCGCCCTGTAGACCAGCCGTTACTGTATTCCTTTCAAGTTTTGGACACCTGTCATCCCACATTGCCACTGCGGACTCGCATATCCACTTTGACGCTGCTCTAACGTGTTATGATTAGACTTCTAATGGGATATCAGAGAAGATTACAATACGGCGTAACTTAATTTTACAACCTCGTCGGGTGTGAATACAATCTGATTAGAAAGCCATAAAGCCTTCTTTTGCACACCCTATTCAGTTCGAAAAATTAAGTCGTACAAAAAAAAAAAAAATCGGTTACAGGACTCTAATTAACCTACTTGTGACTAGCCAGCAGTTACACTGAACAATATTTCTTTTTTCCCTGCTTTCCTTGCTTGCTTCCTTTCTTATTTTCTTTTCTTTCTTTTTTTACCGGTCTACCCAAGAGCATAGAAAACAGATTGTACACTAAAGACTACTTTCGACTGTGCATGAGTCCAGGAGATGAACACCGATTTTTTTCTTGGAGTGAACCTCGAGCGGCGATTGCATAAAACATTTGATGACTTGTGTCGTCAGTGATTACCGTTACACTGTCCATTTGACAACATTTATGTTCAATTCGAAGTTCAATTTAAAAGGAGAAATAATTAACCTGTTTAAAAGAAAGGACAGTAAAACCATTTAATATAATCTTGTTATCAAACTGTTGTTGCACTTTCCTGAACAAATTGCTGCGTCCATGACATAAGAGCCTTTGAGGTTACTTCGAAGTTGCTCAAATGTAAATGCTGTTAATCATAGTTCGTAGTCATTAATGCATGAAAAAATTACTCTTTTTACAGTAAAGCTTTGTTTTCTAAAATCTTGCATTATTCGTTCTCTTAATCCAATAACTTCTATGTCTACGTGTTACATTCATGATTACGCTATGTTTGAAGATGATCTTTCCTTTCAATATGAAACTCCCTAAAGCTAATATGTGTATTTTGCAGGTACTAGTATACAAGTGTCAATCTATCTATCTATTTATCTATCTATCTATCTATTTATTTTATATCTATCCACTTATCGAGGGCCCTAGCTGTTGCATAAAAAGATGCAATCAAACATAAGTCAGGTATGATATCTTATATATATATATATATATATATATATATATATATATATATACCTATACATATATGTGTATATATATACCTATATACATATATACATATACCTATACATATATGTGTATATATATACCTATATATATATATATATATATATATATATATATATATACAGGATAGGGCTGCACATACACAATAAGAACTTTTCCCCCTACTTTGACTATACTTATGATCCCAAAAAAAAAATGCAGGATCAGTTTTCGTATGAGAAGAAAATGGGAATTTATCCATGTATTCTCATGGGTAAGTTTGGTATAAGAGGCTAAATAGAACTCTGGCCAAAGCAGATTATTTCGTGTTGTGGTATATTTTTTCAATCACTGAGTACCAATGCAGACGACATGCAGTTTGGGTGGTTTGGGTGCTCAGTTAATTATGAGCTGTACACACGTCCGTCTCAATGTATGGGATACTGAACTTTGTGAACTTGAACGTATCTTATTGGGTATATTCAAGAAGTTTTTCACCTTCCAAAAACACAGTGGTGTGAGCACTCTACTTCCAGAGGGCTTTGTCATCATCATCTTTATCATTACTATCAATATCATTATTGCTGTTGCTGTTGTTATTATTATCATCATTAAGCTGTTTGTTGTGCCAAACGTACAGCAAGTATATTTGCTGATTTAGTCATTTACACAGCAAGTTCAGATAGTTTTTTTTTGTTTTTTTTTATAGTTTTGAACGTCTTTGTTTTGTCTCTTTTCGAGAAGATTAGGGTCTTGCTTCCTCTCAAATAATAACTTTCTGGAACTTTTATCACCAGAGAATATTACTGAAAACGAGGGGAACAAAACAGTTGTCACTTCGTCGAATCGGGGCGCAACTTGTGACTAGGCGTGTCATAAAACTGTATGGAGAATACTGATATGCACCCAGTTTAGGATGAGTTGTCAAAAGTTTGCATTGTCACGAGTATGTTTTCTATTGTCGAGAGAATTCAACGTTGATTAAAAAAAGATAATGATAGTCTTTACTTATCAACGCTACAGAAAAGAACAACAACATTAACTTCGACATTTTGATCTCGTTTGTATCTTGTGTAAAGATACAAGACTTAGACATGAAACTTCGATGACTTGTCTGGGTGAATTGAACTTATTATAATTTGAGAAAGGTATTACAATTTCAAAGAGGAATTTAATTTGAAATAGGTAATACAGGTTGACAAAACTAAAATACAATATGAAAAGTTATGATTTAACAAACGTGTTGAATTTGACAAAAGTATTATCATTTCAAAAAGGTATTGAATTTGAAATAGGTATACTACAGGTTGACAAAACTAAAATACAGTATGAAAAGTTATGATTTAACAAACGTGTTGAATTTGACAAAAGTATTATCATTTCAAAAAGGTATTGAATTTGAAATAGGTATACTACAGGTTGACAAACGTAGGTCTATAAATACAATTTGAAAAGTTATACTTTAACAAACGTGTTGAATTTGATCAAGGTATTACAGTTTTGAGAATGTATGACAATTTGAAAAAGGTAGGCTTATTTGATTGAAAAAAGGGGATTAAATTTGAGAAGGAAACGTTCTTGTGTATGTGAGAGTTACGCACTATTCAAATTGTCACCGCCCTTACACAAACATCAGCAAACATTGTTGTTTCAAAGAGAATTATAGTGCATAGATCGTATGTCACCTCGTGGTCGTTGAATGCACGGTCACATGCTTATTTACAGAGCGAGTTGAAGGGTCGTTGTATTTGCATGATTTGAGAAGTCCCATGTCGTTGTTGTTTTTTTTTTCATGTCTGTTACGTCTTCTTATAGTGGGCTTCCGAATCTATTTCTATGTTGTTACTCCTCCTCAGAGGGTCCCACCTATTTTACAAGCATTATAATATTTTCAGTGGGTCCCTCCTTTTTCTTACATTACATGTACACTTCAGTGTTATTATTTCTTACAATTTTTCATTATTTCAGTGTTCAGCTATTGTTACAAACTCTATGCATTTTCAAATGTATTGCTTACATCATTCTTCTATGCTACAAAAGAGAATGAATAATAACACAGAATTTAAGTACTGACGTTTAATAGAATTATAGTCAGTTGATGTGAGAAGTGGAGGTGAGAGCAAAGACCTTCTTGATTAAGTCTTTGGACTGGCATGTTTGTATTCCTCAGTGATAATAAAAAATTATGGTGATGATGGTGATGATGGTTATGATGATAGTGATAAAGATAAGGAACAAAATAATGTAATTAGCAGGAGATATTATTGTTAATATTATTATCATTATTACTATACGTCATTATGATTGTCATCATATTTCATTATTGTACCTGTAATAATCTCAGTGATATTGAATGATAACAGTAATAACGATGATATCATTATCATGGACATTATCCGTGTAACATATATGGAGATAAAACAAATGCTAGCTTTTAGTTCTCAGGAAGAGTTTTACAGCTCACTTGCAGAAAGTGGGGGGGGGGGGGACAGATTAGTTGAAGAGGCGGACTACCCTCTTCCCTCAGTGGTAAGAACCGCTTGAGCATGTTGATAGCGCGAAGTTTCTCGAAAGATAAATGAGTTTAAAAAAAAATATGTGGGAATCAAAGTATCCATTGTAGCCTAACAAACAAACAAACAAACAAACAAACAAACAAACAAAGAAGGAATGAAACAACCTTGCTGATCCTGTGATGATCTGTGGTTTTTTTTGAACATGATAAAGTTAGGCATAATAAGTGAAATCTTACTTCAGCACATTCTTCGAACGAATCACAGTTTTTGGAACTCAAAGCTGCAAATCGGAATGTATTGTCTTTCTGCCATAAGACTGGGCAGCATGGCCTATGAATATTTAACGCGCTTTACTTTAACGACATGCAGAGCTTATAGCGAAGATCTAGATATTCGACACTCTATAACACTCTTTTTTTCTTTTCTTTGCTGTTTGATTTTAGTGCTTGCCTTCGTAGGGATGCCCAAGGACTGATGCTCAAAACTGTTTACCGAACAAAATACAGAATGCAGCCGATTTGATCTTACATCTCCGTATAATAGCCGTTTGCTGGAAATATAAAAACGTTTGTGTAAATATTGGACGAAAACATCCCGACTGACAGCAACTTGTAGGTGCTCTCATGAAGGGCTTTATTTTGCCCCAATCTTCAAAGTGCCCTACCGATGCATCGACCGCTATGCAAACGGGTCTTTGGTGAACATTTAGCGTGACCACAATTCGACCGAGCGAATCGGAACACAAGAGGCAAGTCAGCTATTCACGCTCAGAGGGAGGAGAAAACGAAACATTACACAAGACAGCGACGAAAAAAAAGAAAGAAAATAAAACAATACAAAAGACTCCGCGCTGGTTGTTTTCCTATTCTTCTCGGCATTGCTTTACTTGCTCGGAGCGATTTTTCGGGATAATTATTGATAGAAAGGTCAGGTGATTCGCCGATGATGGGGACTTCGTGATTCACTCTCTTTGTGCCGTGACACACAGGTTCCACCGCGCGTGCTGCCGTAAACACGACGCCCAACACAGTCGCAAAGGGAAAACAAAAAAATGATCGTCTCTGTGACGGCATTAGGCTCGTCCGCAACAAGTTTCTGTTTCCAACGAGAAATCTTGATGAGGCGACTTGGAAGAATATAAGCTGTTGAATGATATGGCTTGCTACCTAAGCATCGGTGTCTTTTCTGAGAGTACATTATGACACCTCCCTGGCGGCGAAGTGCAATATCTAGTTAGATGATGTTACAACAACTTTGTAACATGCTAACGTGTGATATCATAAAAGCCTTTTCTAATGCTAATATTTCGGTCATTTAATGATCCCGAACTATAATAGAGGTTCTATACAACATCGCTTAGGAAAACATTTCATCTGGTGTGGGAATTGAGAAATAATGAATTTGCATTCAACTAAATCTACTTTTTGTGAAATTATAATGAACCATAAGGATTTATACGCATAAATCTTAGACTGCAACACCTCAAATGAGCAATAATACTTCCAGACGGTCAAATGTCGAGATTATTTTCAAGGAAACGATCGTTGTAAGGGGGTTAAATCCTAATAATAGATCAACAAATGAGTGAGAGTACACGGATATCTAGTGTTAGAGAGTTTGCCAAAACCATGAACGTGTAGCCATCTTTGTCTGTATATACTAGTAATAGTATGCCCGATAAAAAGATAACCTGAAATGACATAACGGCCACGTGACGGTGAAATTGTGCGAAAATGATTCCAAAATTGATCCGTTCTGACAAAAACTAATGATTGATTCCTTAAACTTCAGTGATGGGCTTATACTCTCCGTAAACCTATCAAAAATGCGTATTATGATAATTGTGATTCTTGGCTTTTCATGAGCAAAGTAATCGGGACAATAGTTTTAGGAATACCAATGACTTATTACAAAGTATCCCCCAATAAAAGACCAAAAAAAAAAAGAAGATATAAAGAATATATTGATATACTCACTGTTGTTTTAGGCACATGAATTATCCTTCCAAGGTGTCCACTGAACGTCATGTCAGGTGATTCACAGAATAAGGGCTTCGAAAACAAATTGTCTCATATTTTGACGGATTTCCTTTAAACATACATGGATGTCTACGTATGGCCATTGCTACACTAAAGTATGCTGTGTCTTTTCCATCTCTGATTTTTTCCTTTACGTACCGTAAATGCCCATCTAAAGCCATGCATAAATATGCATACATTTGAACAAGAATCTATATCCATGTCTTTAAATACATCCATATTTATATCTATCATATCTCTTCCTATAACATAGTCTTGGCAAAAATGTTTATACATGCAGCAAACAACAATTTGTTCCTAAAATTAAACGCATATCTCTTGGCAATTTTAAAGCAATCGCTTTTAAAGTTGAGAGGGACGGAGAGGGAGAGTATATAGAGATAGGGAGAGACACAGAGAGAGAGAGGAAGAGAGAGAGAGAGATGGAGAGAGAGAGAGAGAGAGAGAGAGAGAGAGTGAAGGATGCTGCTCATTAGTAACATTTTCGCTGTCCATCCGTGACGAATTACACGAGCATAATAGCGGCGGCGACTGCAGCCCATTTTAGCCCGAAGTCACGTCTGGGGCCGGGGGCTAAGAAAACCCATGCGGGAACAAAAGAAGCCCACATAAAGAAAAAGAAGAAAAGAAGGAAAACAAGAGTAACATGATGAATGGTTCACAACGGGTACCTCAGCATCTATGAAAACAAACAAATAACACTTACCGTGTTTCTCTTTTTCCCGATGTACAGATGTGACTTTACTTTGTGTTCATCTTGATGGAAATATGATTTTTTTTCTCTCTCTCTTCGACTTTTACAAATCCGATACTGACATATATTATGTTACTGTTTGTTGTTGTAGTTTTTATTAAACTTTGCATTTCTTCGTCGACTGAAAGATCCGATACAACACTGTATAGATGTGACTTCACATATCTTTGTAGTTTTTCATTACAAAATTTCAAATGTTTTTCGACTGTATATCCGACGCTAACGCACAGATGTTTCCTTCATGTTGTATAGTTTCGATGGCAATTATGTTTCTCTTCAACCTTTCAACTTCACATCCTAGACACTACCAAATCTTGGGGTTAATACAAGCACACTGAAATTCTTCTACCAAAACGGGCATGAAGACTTTGAATAAACTACATACCATGACACACCTCAAATGTTGATAGGCCTTATAGCACAAATGTATCTTTCAAGCTTTAACATATCTCGATTGTCTTCATCAATGTTCATCTTTCCGATGGACGTATCATTTCTGACAGTGAGGAAGTCATGCAGTATATGCAAATACCTACTCTTTTATTAAAGCATCGCAAAATGAAATCAATTTAATCCTTTTGTGCGCTTTGAGTGCCGGATGGCACAGAAAACCCCACATAGCGTTGGACACACCGTCCAAAGTCCCTAGCAAAGACGGGGTTAAATCGTATAATGTCATCATTTCAACTTGTTTGAATTTAAGTTCAAAGATATACTTATAAGGCATACACATCTACGTGCAGGGGAGTTCGATTCTTCAGAGCTAAAATAGATAACTAATATTGTTGCTAAACTTGTTCGTTATTTGATTATTTGGTATACCACTGTTGTCTTATGTTCTTTAGTTATGTTCTCTAGTTATGATAAGCACATGAGTTTGGAACGCATCTGTGTAGATTGTTTAGCAAGAACTTTATTGAATGGCTGTTAGATGATTTGTGGTCTTATCCCCACCCAACCCCCCCCCCCTCCCAAAGGAAGAAAGAAAGTAAAATGAGGAAATTGATATTCTACGAGAGTTAGATGTTATGTGCATCATGAGGCGAGAGCAAAAGATCTGTGAAAATTTTAGCCATGCGGGCACTAGAAAGTTAGGACGATTACAATAAGTTACGGAATCCTTCAACTAACGTTGACTTTTCATAGTCTTGTTTCCAGACCCTTTGCCTTATATTTGTCCCTTCCCAAAAATGCCCCTTAAACTGATCCAGTTTTCGACGTTGAGGGCGTCAATATTCTGTACAGCAAAATAGTGCAAGCAGAGGGTCTAAAAGTCAGACTAGCGTTGAGTGGGCATCTCGAAAGAGTCTTCGTTATCAGGTGACTATGACGTCATTTGTGTGATTCTTTTCGTCTACTTTAAAGAGGAATTCCAGTCCAGTTATATAATCTGATGTTAAAAAGAAAGGGTTAAAAATTACGACTCTTATACAACAGTGAAAATTTGACCGACATTGGACAAAATTTCGGAAGTTATAAAACTGTGAAGTTTCACTAATTTCTGTAGAACGTTTTAGTACAGTTGAAATGAAGATACAAAATTATGAGTGAGCTGATAACGTCATCACCTCACAATTTTCCATTAATCGCGTATAAAAAAAATTGACGAAAATTCATTGTTTCTGTTTTTGAAGTTTAAAACATGTTATCCTTGGCTGAATAACTTCAGAATAATGATCAGTTAAAGATATAATATAGAATTTGAGACTGGAGCTTAATTTCGTTTCAGTGAAAACTGGGAAATGTCAAAATTTTATGTACAAACAGTATGGCAAGTTGTGAGGGGATGACATCATTACTTCACTGTTAACATACTCTCATTGACTGTTCAAGAACTGTTTCCTGAAAAATTAGCGAAACTTGAAAATGTCATAACTTCCTTATTTTCCATCCGATTTTGATCAGATTTACAATGTTGTGCTTTGAAAATTTTACTCCCTGTTAAGACTAATATTGAACTGCTGTGGAATTCCCCTTTAAATGTCGATTTGTGGCTTGCACATCTTTCATATACGGAACGAAGATGATTGTCAGGAGATGTATACTGACTATCAAATTTGGATGTGGGAGTGGAGTGGGAGAAGGGAGTGGGGAAAGTAGGGGTAGAGAAATGGGGTACATTGGGTGGACAGGAAGTGATAGGATTGATGATGATAAAGGATAGTCATAAGAGGACAACACTCATGACACATAAGATGAAGACGTTGACTATCGGGCGCCACTTGAAAGTATTTGACATGCGGATAATGCTTTTTATTCATCTGGTGATTGCTCGTAGTGGAAAACAAAGCGTCTATAGAGATTCAGAAAGAAACATGATCATCATCATTATTTGGCTTTATTTTTTCTTTTCTAATAGATACAATTAATCTTGGTGCACAGTGACCTCGTATCTACACAGGCGGACAACGAATGAAAAAAAAAATGAGTTGTAACGGATAAAGAAGTCTTCACAACTTGCGAGATGGTAAATGAAAAGGCATCATAGAATTCTTGTCGTTGAATTCTGGTGTGAGTTATAAAACAAATTCTACGAATGAAAAACAAAAAGAAAAGAAAATAACTGCACTTCACACCTACGCTTGCTAGGGCATAAATCGTCCTGCTATGTACACTATGATAAACGCTTGTATGTTACATATAGTACACTTTGATAAGTTCATATGAAAACACTATGACATTAAATCTGAAGTTGTTTTCTTTTGTTTATATCGCATAGTGTGATTGTAGCTGCACATCTTTCACTATGATCACATTGCATGCGGTTGGTCATACAAATATATAGTGCAAAACCTAATAGTGTTTGTAATAATTAATCTATGACTCGCCGTTGGAGGCAGCACGAAGATAAATTCTGCATTCAAACAGAATTACATATGCATGTACCATCGACTATATTATAATCAAGGCTTCGTTCATAGGAACGGGAGAATATCACTTTCTATTTCCTTTTCCCATATTCAATGCCTCAGTGTCAAGTGATTCTTATGTAGTGTAAGTGTTGACACTGACAAGCCGTTTGAAATTAAACTGTTATCCCCATTAGATTAATGTTTGTGCACCAATATCATTAAGACTGTGAGAAGTAATTTCATCGTCATTTTCTTTAAATCGTTCTCTTTATATCCAAAATGAGAACCAAGCTTCATCTCTCGCGACAAAACAGAAGGTATAAACTGATATAGATTATCATTCATCCAGTCGATGTGTAACTCCAAAATTATTTTAAATCACAAAACTGGACGACTTCACACATAGAATATATATAGATATATTATATATATTATTAGAATGACCATTCTTCCACTAGAAGGACGCCAGAAGTAGCTGATTGTTAATCGGCGAAACGTCGCAGGACGTAAGTTCCCTTTCCAGTTTTGTGATTTATAATAATTTTCAAGAGGCATAAATACGATAAACGTGTGTTTTCGTCTATTTTTCGCCCCCCTTCCCTGCCCCTCCCCCATACTCGGTGTTGCTTGCCATGTCAGAACCGGTGGTGAATTTCACAAAGATGTACAGTTAACACAGGCCTCACAGCTACTTATTACATTCCTGTTGGTATGCGCGTTTGTGATTGTAGCTGGACTTTCACTTTCCACAAAAAAACACATCAATTTCAATTTTTTTTTGAATTTTTTATGAATAGATAACACGACAATTGCTTCCGACACATAATACTGTTATCAGAAGTTTTCAAAGAATTGTTGTTGTTTTCCCTCCTGCATGATGTACGATGGGTTAACCTTTTTCATAAGTAATATTCGTGAGAGAGGAGCCCGGATAACAATAATTGAATAACATGATTTGCGCGGATGATGTCAAGTAGATAAAGGATGTTTGTCACATTGCTTCCCCTTCACACCAGGCGTCCATTGCTATGGTGCTTCGTTAATTTCCCTAAACAACATGCGTAAGTCGCTACGTCCTTGTTTTGATTTCCCTCAACAGCAGGCGTCTCGTGCTATGCAGTTGTCATGATTTCCCTAAACAACAAACGATGTTGCTATGGGATTGTTCTTCTCCAAACAGCAGACAGCCCCATTTCTGTGTAAGTGTTTGATTTCCCTTTACAACAGACGTCCCTTCCTATGGTGTTTCTTTGATTTTCTATACCACAGGCGTCCGTGTGCTGTATGTGCAGTTGTTTCTGATCAATGCGATAGGCGCGGACTTGTGCATACGTCGGCGCATGGCGCACACACTCATGGAAATAGTTACGTAAGCTGTCCATACTTCCTGCACAAGACGTACTCGCTGAACTGCGAGCCCTCAATGCCACCCCCAGTCGACGCAATCACGCCGAAATTGTTCTGGAGAAATCGCTGCAGAACCTGCACCGTGTTCAGCTTGCAGAATCCGTTGAGTGGGAACCTGATGACGTACGTGCAGTCCTGAGCCCATCCGGCCGTGGTGGGGCTAGAGTGGCAGAAGATGCTACCGACCTCTGGGAAGAGCTCGTAGATGATGTTCTTGTCGCCGCTGAGGGAGATGCGCTCGACACAGTCAGGCGAGGTGTGAACGATGACACACTCCTGGCCGGTGCTACCGCTTTCCACCTTGATGGCCGGGGTCTTGTCCCGTTTCTCAGTCGTGGACCTGGCGCTATCCGCCGATGGTCTGAGCTGTTCCAAGGCTTCCATCATCGGCGTCAAAGCGTAATAACGAGCTTCTTCATACAGGGCCTCCATCTCGTTGAAGTCGTCTGGAAGTAGCAGACGGGAGGTGCGCATAAAGTTGAGGATGTAGCGGAAGAGATGGCCGTCACGGTCGATGAAGTAGTGCTGCTTCAGACTGTCCAGGATGATGGGGATGTGGCCGGTGAACAACTTGCTCAGCCGCGACTCAGGGAATCGCGTCAGGGTCTCCAGGGTGCTGGTGTAGATCTGGCCCCCGACGTCGATGTGGACGGGTGCTGTGTAGCGCGTGTTGGGCGCCACCCGGGGCACGCCCGCGTGCTGCGTGGACGACTGGTGCTGCGTGGTGGTAGGAGTCGTCATACCAGTGGAGGTGGGTGGGGGCGTCCCCGAATTCCCAGTGGGTGTGGTCACCGGTGAGGGCGACAGAGATGAAGACATCTTCCGCTTGACGCCCGACATGAATGACGTAGATATCTGTCACAACACAAAAGATTGAGAAAGAAGCAACGTATTGTTAGGAGAATGTAACATACGTCAAAGAGACATCCATGCCAGACGTGTCATAAGGATTCATTTTAGATGGATTTGTATCTTTACATCTCTCTCTCTTTCTTCCTTATCTTAGTTTCTATCTAGCTCTCTATTCTTATGGTGGCACTGTATCGCTTTCAGCATTGATGCCGATACGTGAAGTTAAGTAGAGGAAGCAGACAATAAATACGTCCTTTTGTGACTAACAACCAATTGAGTGTTTCTTAGCGGCCCTACAATGTACACGACCGTATCACCATGAGTTCTATTCGCCCACTCGGAGAAAGGGGAGATGGTGAGAGAGAGAGGGAGGGAGAGAGCAAGGCGGGCGCAGGGGAAACGGAGTGGGGAGATTGGCCGCAGGGTATGCGGGTGGCTCTGGCTACCATTCAAGGTTCTACAGGGGGGAAATACACATTCATGGGTCCGACTGTATAATGTGACGGAAATGAAATCATACTCAGAGTTAGAATACTTCCTCATTAGACCTCGCAAGTTCATTCTTGAATAATGTGTGTTCCTCGTCTCTGTAAATGAGTCGTTATTTCGAGGATACACGGATATTCAACAACACTTTTCTGCATACAATACATATCATTTGCATATCATTAACACCGTAGAACCCCTGAATGCGAATGACAAGCTACGATTTCCTCAAACGAGACAGATAATGAGAAAGTTCTTATCCCGTACAAACAGAGGAAAGAGACAGTTCAGTTTAAAATTGGGGATTCCAAAATTCGACTACCTTGAAATCGTTTACTGTGAAAACTGGCATTCCATGCATGAACATAATCATCAAACTTACACATCTGCATATCCATTTTCCATTTTCATATTTTACAACCACACCAAGGAAGTAAGATTTTTCATGTCAAGTCAGTTCATGTTTCTCGTGTCCAGGTCCATAAATTATTTCATTTTCTACTCTACGTCACGGTAATACCCTCACACGCCGTCTATCTATCTCTTTATTTATCTGTCCATCGTTCTCTCTCTCTCTCTCTCTCTCTCTCCCTGTCTTTCCTCGCTCTTCGACATTTACACGGAACACTGGAAGCCTTTTCGATGTTACTTTGAAGACGCTTGGCAAGTATGGAACATTCTCTTTAATGGCTTCGTGGTGACTTGCAGACTGGCACTGATCGCCAAAGAGATGTCTCAGATATATTATATTTCGCTCATATGATAACATTGGCACAATGTATGTAGAGGCGTTGCATCTATACAGTTTGATACAGAATGTATCTATAGATCTGCGGTAGATCTGTGACATTTAGCTCCCGGTACGGACATGGCGGATTTAAGGACTATTTACGTAGAACAGCATTCTCTGGAATCTGCAGTGTGTATGATTCGTAGATTAACGCTATTAGCTTATTTCACATCGGCTGTTGATCGCGGATGCCATGCGACTTGTTCCTTTTCAAAAGGGTTTATAGAATATTTATCAGCGCTTAGAGACATTTCAATGTGATAAGCACTTATAAATAGTGTGAATTATTATTATTAACAAAGCGGATAAGTTCCCCTGGTGAAACGCTGGGTGTAGCTCACAGCGCCTGGATTACAGACTAACGCAGCGCATGCGCAGCTTATATAATGATGTAACAGTTGCACGAGAGTTGAACCCGACTAAGGTTTGAATCAATACAACCTGGCGGATGCAACTAGTTTTGACTCTTCCCTCTTATTTGTCTTCAAATGCACGTCATATCATATTCCCTGATTCTCTGCCTTGATGCACTGAAAGTTCTGTTTGTTTGCTTGCTTGTTTTGGATAGGATAAACTATGACACAATCTACCTTTTTTTCACATTTTTTTTTTTTTTTTTTGGGGGGGGGTCAATGAATTACCTTGAAAATCCAATCACCATATGACATTTTTTTTTACTGAATTGACAATCAAATGATTAAAAAATAAAGAAAATTAAACTTCCATACTTTCCTTTTCCCCGAAAGCATGTTTGACTGTCTGACTGTAAGTCCTTCTGTCTGTTTTGGGGCGACTGACGAACAGGCTGTCTATCTATTCATCTATGACTGATTGACTGCTTCGCTATTCCTTGACTCCCCCTCTCTCCCTCCCTCCTTCCCTCTCTCTCACTCTCTATAATATATCTATCTATCCATCTACTTCATCTCTTTGTCACTTTCAGTGCCTTCTCTCCTCCTTCCCTTAATTTCCAAGTCATCTGGCTCGGCAGCCTCGCGTGGCCCATCTCTCCGAACCGCATTAATACGCGAGAACATCTCGAGAAAGAAGGAGAGATAGATAACTAATCGTCATCTCTCAAAGACTCTTTTCAAGGGCCCCGTGACATCTTCTCACCACGACTTCCGTGGCAAAATGTCTGCCCCGGGGGCGCGCCCCCATCTCGACAAAAGCCGTCGCCAATAACCAGCGCATCTCAACAGACGCGATAACATGGCCTATCTTCATACATACTTCTATCCCCAATACCACTTTATAACCCCTATAAACATGAAATAGGAGTAAGGGACAAAACGTATAAGGCGCTGCACAGTCCATCCACTCTTGACACAATCGGCAATAATTCATACGGGCTATTTCTGCATTCGCATTCAGCTCGCTTTATGGGATTTATTCTTCATCGTATGAATAGCTAATCCTTTCCCCCCGAAACACCCTCGCGGCGATATTTCTATCGGGCTCTGTCGGGTTACCATTAACAGTAGACGGATTCCCACAGCCCCTTTCGAAACGCGCATCATGGACTTAGTCTCATTCCCCAGTCAATTGTTGTCCATTTCCTACATATCATATCACTTCTTTCCCTTTCTCTCTCCTCTCAAGTTGGCTATTTTCGAACTGTGACGGGAGCAACGTCGCATCAATCAACCCCTTGTATTAGACTGGGTAACTGATAACATTTCGTCGCAACGGGTCATTATCGAGTAATGACCTCCGCATTACGGAGGCGGTTCTCTTACCATTGTTGGCATTGCTGCAGTGCTTCTGGAACCCCGCTCCTGCCCCCATTTCGCCAGCGAAACACCCGAGGCTTGCGCCAAGCCTAAGACTCGCGACCGTAGTATGTGTGTGTGTTTGTGTGTATGTGTGTGCGCGCGCGCGCGTGTGTGTGTGTGTGTGTGGATATGTGTTGTGTATGTGTGTGAACTAGTACGAATGTTTGATTTCATGGGATACAGTATCTCTTAGAGTGTGTAGCGTCCGAATTTAAGCAGCTAATAAGGCCTGACGAGAAGTTTTCATAATTACATTGTATTATAAAATTTGTTGCTGAAAGGCATGATACAAATTTGGCACATGTGTATTCAATTCTCCTTCTTGTAAATATTCAGATTATTCTTTATCATTTCGTACTTTAACTTTTTATCTAAGAAACTGAAAATTTCCTGAATGACGTTTTCAAGATGTTAAACCGCAATATTATTCTGAAACGAGTGACACTGCTCCTTACAAATATTAAATGGGCTGCGTCGTAGACTAGTTTGGCAAAAGAGGTTTGAATTATGCTCTTTAATCTGTAGTCACTTTTGTGCGATTAAAACAATGCTTCATATCATGTGAACAGATTCCACCAAATCATATTGGAGAGTCGAATAACAAATAGGAATAAAGGAACAGGAGATGAAGAGTAACAGTGAGTTGGAGATGGAAGAAGAACAAGACAACGACCACGACGAAGATGAAGATGAAGATGAGGAGGAAGCAGAAAAACGTAAGAACGAGACGAGAAAAAAAAATATAGAAGAAAGAAAGAAATCGACAGAGCAAAATCATAATCAACAAAAACAACAACAGACGAAGCAAGGCATTCAATCCGGTTCGAAACTAACTGCACCGGTTCTGCCCTTGGCCAGAGCGCGCGAAAGACGCAAAATCATGCATTAGGGGAAGGCGTGACAGGTATGATAGCAAATGACCCGCAGCCTTCTCCTCTCGCTGCTGACACATCATCGGGAAACCGTCGGGCAAAATGTGTCGCAGAAAGAAGAGGGACGAGGGAGGGGTCAGGCAAAGTAAGGACAGTTCTGTCACGTGGAAGAGAGGCTGCATACTATTGGCTGTCGATCCCCGAAAGGGAAGTATACGTCATCAGATATTTGACCCTACAATTTACTTCCGGATGATAACGACGCCACTATCACGATTTGTTACGATTGTATAGCGACAGGGAGTTTTATTTTTACGTGTTTTTCTACAAGATTTTGAGAGAAGATTTCACATTTATGAAGTTCGTCCACATTTTCTATCATAATTGAAAGATCATGCTGTTTTCAGCGTCTGTAAGTACGAAATGACATGCAAAATTTTATTGAAGTAAAGCTTTGTATCGTAAACGGCAAATTTGAAATCATGATAATCAGGCTCAAACATCTCAGTGTAAAGGCCTTGTAATTCATGCAGATCAAATTGTCAACGTTTGCATTCTTTGTCTGAAATATTCAAGACTCAGACTGCAGCAGTCTTAGAGAATTGATTAAGCAATATGAGTTCAGGAAGTTTACGTTACTTTGTTCGGTCGTCATAATCTTAGTGTAGGGATTTGTCCAGGGTGTTTTTTCGGGTCACTTAGGTTTCCATAGTTTGTTTCGTAATTCATTTTTTTAATGTATAGCAGTATACCAATCATGTGGTTTGTTGTATGACGTGTGTGTGTGTGCGTGTGTGTGTGTGTGGGGGGGGGGATGCATCCAACAAGCATTGCTTTTTACCATTCTTCCCCATTTCCAGCATTTCCGTATAGCAGGAATTATATTCTTATAGGCCCTTTGAATACTTTACTGCACACTCTCGAAATTATAGTTAACCCTGAATCATTTTGCTATGAGGTATTTTGGGTCACTACCGAGGCAATACAAAAAACGATTGAATTGTTCCATGGCGCACCGATTGCTCCTATCGGGCGCTCCTCAATCGATACCACAATCGCTACATCTGATCTTACATTCGCCCTCAGTGAAAACAACAAAAACAAAACAGAACAAAACAAAAATGGACCGTGGGAGGTGCGCACAAATCGAGTGGTATGTCTATTGAGCTACGACCCGAGGGGAAGTACGGCGAAATGATGTCCTAGCCTCGGTAACATTACAGTGGCAGGGGCAATTGTGAAAAAAAACAGAAAGAAATATATGAAACTTTATAGGAGGGGTTTAGAACAAAGTAAAGGTGTTTTACCAGGTGTGTTCTTCTGCTGTAAGGTATGCTGGCGAGTGCAAGGTAGGGATGCTATTGTTGTTATTGTTGTAGTACTTGTCGTAGAGGATGTGATTGGTGTTGCTACTACTCTTCCTACTGTCCCCGATTATGACGATAACAATGACAATGACAATGGCAGTGGTAATTAAGATACAAACAGTTGTAGTAGTAGGAGTAATAATTGTATCAATGATGGAATAATAACAATGATAATCATAAAGTAATAAGATTATCCATGATAACAATAACAAAAACAATAATGATAATGATGATGATGATAATAATAATAATAATAATAACAATAATAATAATAACGATGCTGATAATGATAATATGTAACAATATTGTTATTACTGTTATTATCATTATTATAAATAAAATAAAAACAATAACAGTTATTATGATAGTGATAAGTCATAACGATTATTATCATCATTATCTACCTAATCGTCATTGAAACTGGTGCCCTTGTCAGTCAAAGAGAGGCAAGCAGCATAGGACAGAGTAAGGCTTTCACACAAACGTGATATTTCAGGACTTGCGCGTAGTGCAAGTCTTCCGCATTATCATAATTATCTTTACGGGCCAATCCGCTGCCTAATCCATTAACCGACTTGAGACAAGCCTAGGCAGTAAGTCGCATACCGGATGAGGGGACTCGAACACCGACATCTTGCCTCTAACGCGCCCGTGGCGTTGCCGCGTATTTATCACTCAGCTTTAAGGTCAGAGCTTAGCAAAAATGTCGGCACCGACTCGTAACACTCTCCTACTACTGTGCACCCCCAATGTCTACACTTATTCGTTTTTCCCCCTCATATTTCGCAGTTCTCTCAATATTCTCTCACTCTCTACATCTGTCCTTCTCTCTTCTTATCTGTAGATATTTCCTTCTCTATCTCTCAATCCCAATGTCAGTGGACGAAACACGGGGCCGGTTTTGATTCATCGGGGTAAGATTAAGAAGGGGCGGGGATCTTGGGTGGTTTTTATAGAGAGGGTGCGATGATGATTCGTCCCGAGCCTCCAGCCTCGCCGAGTCGACCCATGCTGAATTCAAGAATGCGTCACGGATTGGACAGTCCGGACAATGGCACTATGAAGCTAGACGAGTTGTTATTCTATACACTGGGGTGAAGAAATAGCCTCGTCCTCGTCAGTGTAACTCCACTGCGTGACACAGCCTGTATGGGCACTTTCACTGATTGTGATAGTACAGCGATGGTGTTACGCGCCCCTTTTCAAGGTGTATGTCAGTGTAATAACACGAATACTGTTTGGATTACACGCATGTCGAAACGTATTCCGCAATGACTGTATATGCCGTCACTGGATTCACCAGGGGTGCAGATCTTTGGGTGATTTGACAATGCCAGGAAAATCAGAGAAGAAAACTTAAACGAATAAGAGGTTAAGTCATGCTGATTAGTTTCATGGTATGAGATTCTCCAGTGAGCCTTATCGAAATAGAAATCTGGCATAGATTTTTCGCTAATCACTTCGCATGGCGACAAGCATAGATGTATGTAGGCCTATATAAAATATGCGTAATTATAACGGAATCATCCCACAAGACCGACACCTACGCGTCATACGGCCCATGAGTTCGACATTGAAAAAAAAAAATGTCCAAGAGTCATACAGCCCACGAGTCATACAGCTCATGAGCCCAACACTATAGAGGCAAAAACGAACACTAGGCCCCACGGCGCCGACAATACATGGGGCTTAGTGTGTCGAACTCGTGGGCCTTTATTGCTTAGTGTCGACCTGATGGGCCTTGTTTGCCTAGTGTCGGACTCGTGGGCTTCGTGTGCCTAGTTTCGGACTCATGGGCCATATTTGCCTGGTGTCGTGCTCATGGGCTGTATGACTCGTGTGTGTCGAACTCGGGACGTGCACCCTATAGAATACATATTACTGCGAAACAGTGTCAGATATATACATGCCGCAGCCGCACATAATACATATAAATGATTATGTATTCTGTCTGTCTCCGAGTTAGCAGGTTAGTGTATGCATTTGCATTTGACATCCTTTCATTAAAGTCCCACGTAATGCTTTGGAAGATAAATAAATGTGGATGGCAGTTTAGATGGAAAATAAGATTTAAAAAGGTCGCTTTAATATAAGGTCACACCGAGGAAGAGTGGGACTGTGAGATGAATTGTAGGGATAGAGGGTTAGAGGGTTGATTTGGGAGGATATTTCTCTCTCTACACCCTGTGGAAAGCACCACACAGAAACCTTGGGAGCAGACTTTAGTTGGGGGGAGGGGAAGAAAAAAAAAAAAAACCTTTCTATCTTATCTCCCCTGCGCTTTGTATGTGCATATGCCTCAGATATGTCCTGGGGGCGCTCTATGAAATAAGCGGAGACAAGCCCGATTTCAACATTTTCCGGCTGCCTGGTGTTTGCGCGCTTCTGTTTCTTTCGAGGAAAAATTTTTCTGGGTTGTCCCCGGGCAGAAAGGGGGAGAAATGACATGTGTAATCTGCTAACCTAATCCATGTTTACTCTCTGAACATTGAACTCGTCGTTGAGAAAAGTAGGATGGGTAAGAAAGAGAACAAGATTGATAGAGAGAGAGAGGGAAAATAGAAGACAGAAGAGGGAGAGCGAGAAGGTGGGTGACAGGAGAGAGGGGGAGTAAAGGGGGATAATGATAAAGAGAGGTAAGACAGAGAAAGGGACAGAGAACAGAGAGAGAAAAGAGAATGGGAAAGGAAAAAGAAAGAGAGGAGAGAAAGAGAGAGAGAGAGATGGAGGCAAAAATTCTAGATGGGGAGATGGTGGGAGTGGAGAGTGGAGAGCTCTAAAATGGGCGTTGATTTTTTTTTTAAATCTGAACATGGTTCTGATTTGCATTACCGGATAAAATCTAGGAACGTTCTCTCGTATCGGTGCTGCAAGAAGCGGGATTTTTCCAGCACAGTACTCAAAATCTATCGACCTAGTTCAACCTGTATCAGCACACAATGGCCATTGGTCAAATCGACCTGAGATTTGTGTGAAACGTGTAAATTGTTGTTAATTCGATTTTGGTAGCTTTCTTATGGAAAAAAAAAATAATCATTTTTCCCTCTCATCGGTCACGTGGCAGAGGTTTGTAAAGGGAATGTGAATTGAACAAAAAATAGACCTTTCTTCTGTAATGGCACGAGAGCAACAGCGGATTTAAAATAGGAACGAAATCCTACGGTTGAAATAAGAAAAGTAACAACTAATATGCAAAATATCACACAGCATCCTAAATATACATCTGTTATAAAAAGTCTTACGTGTGCTCTTGGGTACGTCTATTCAAAAGTCTTGCACCTGAAAGGTCCTGTTTACCTTTGGGAACAGTGATTCAAAAATGTTCAAGATATCACATTTAATGCATACATGTAGGTCAGTTGTATCACAAAACATCTTACCACATAAAATTTTCGCAATAAAGCCTAAAATATAAGGAGATATCACTATTTTTCTCAATAAACCATAACTGTAGACGGTTTAGTCTGGAAACATATTTATTATGACTATTGTTCACATTTTTTATATTTAACAATATACTTAACATGATTCAAATTTTTACATTGGGTGTTTCTATCCCTAACTGACATTTTAGAACTATTTTGAAGCACTGATGCTGGGTTTTTGTGTCATCTGCAAATGGTAAATTATGCCTTTAATACGTGAGTGTTCCTTTGTATGCTTGTTCAGTATAGTTCTGTGAAAGAGTTCACTTCCTGTGATCTACATGATGCCAGCCAACATTACCGTCCTTGATGTGTCTTGAGCATCACCATGCATTTTTTTCCTTTTTTTGTAACATGATAGAGACACGTCATAGACGTGCCTATAATGATGAATTAGATGTCACATTGGCCAAGACAGACTTTGTACATCCTCCCTGTAACACGCTGGAAGAGCTGACTCACAGCGCCATAAGCAATAACCTTTCTCATAATCTCTCATTATACTACCACTTTCTGCAGTGATTACGGTCCACTCACTGTCTTTAAAAAAACAACGGCAAACAAATAATGCACTTGCTTGAATTCTTAAATAAATGGTGTCATTTAACCATTACAATGTTTTAACATGTTTGTGACCCTCGGATCTCAAAGACAAATGTGCAATCGTTAGCTTCAAGCAAAGCCTAGTCGATTTTTGCTCGTAATGTGCATAATGCAGCATGCAGGGGAAAATACTATCA
Organism: Diadema antillarum; assembly: GCF_040938485.1. Classification (NCBI taxonomy): domain Eukaryota; kingdom Metazoa; phylum Echinodermata; class Echinoidea; order Diadematoida; family Diadematidae; genus Diadema; species Diadema antillarum. The sequence goes on along the minus strand of NW_027271017.1, from coordinate 6,471,179 downwards.
TTACTATACATGGCTTGTATAATGAGATTTCTAGCAATACACAGTTAGGAGTGCATGCTGTCCTTCTATAACAACTTATTCGTGATTCACTTACGATTTATTGTGAAATTAAAATGAGTAAGTATGAAATGCAATTTTCTGCAGCTTTCTTGTTTTGTTACTTGATCTATAATATATGGAACAAAAATCACCAGCGCGCACGCTTCACTTATAGTCCATGTCCTCTTCAAGGAAGTGGCGGGGGGGGGGGGGGATGGGCATGTCAGTGATTTTCACTGGCAAATCTGCTCTCATCCTATCAGATGTAAGGATTTCAGTAGCTTATAACAGTCGTCAGTGACTGACAAGTTTCATGAAACGCTGCCCTGGACAGCTTGACAAAAAGTAGCTTTTTCGGTTTCCTTTTTTTCTTACTTTCTTTGAAATGATATTCTTTTTATACATCCTTCCTAATTTTGTAAGTCTCGATTGATTAAAAAAAGAAGAAGATTTGGATTGGATTTGTACTTTCATCATCACGGATTGTAATAGACCGGTTTACAAGTGTATTCGTACTGGTGGTATTCTTCCTCTGAGGACATGTAGTAACAGGCTATTATTTTCCTTTTTGAATGCCCGGTGCATATTAGTAGTTTACATTCCCTAGTTCTTGCTATGCCAGGCAACCAGTTGGAACGGTTTTCTGGTTGCCAGGAGCAACATTTTTTTTTTCAACGAATGTACGCATGAAATGTGTTAGTATACTTTCACGCAATGGACACAAACTCTTGTGATTTCAGTACACAAAAAGAATGTGAGAAATTTTTGTTAGGGCTATAGAGGATTAATAAGGCGATGGCGCTGCTATCTAATCTAATTTGCATAATCTATACGGTTGTGTCTCATCTATATTAAGAATATAATGTCTTTCTTCTCCTACGTGTAATTCTATTCATATTTTTGTTTTTATATAACACTCATGTTTGTTTGATAGCAATAGTCTCACTTGCCATCTTCGATTTGGAGTTGAATTTCATTTTGAAAACTTTCCGGTGTTTTTTTTTTATCCTCGAAGTCTCGTACGCCCAAAATATCAATTTCGTTGAATTGTCGTTTTCAAATCATACGACATGTCTCTCCAGTCTAAACTAAAGTCCTGTTTTAATAGACCTTACCGCGGCAACATCGCGACAACGTACGGAGAACCAATTTCTCGCCTTGGACAATAAAACAACAGGAGATTACGAAAGCAAAAAGCAAAAGTTACAGCGACAACGTCCGAGCAACAACCGTTTTAACAGCCAGGGTGACAAAAAGAATACCCGAACACTGCCGCGGTAACTCTAGTTTGAAAGAATCTGTTAAAACGGGGCTTTAGACTTTAATCCAAAAATACCTCTCCCTTCGTCCTCACTCATATCGCACCTTTAATAGCTGGGGCGCCCTCTCTAAAAATTGTCCATCTTCTCTGCACATTTTTCACTTTGTATCGATTTTTGTTATCAAATAAGCCACTACAGAGTTCAACTCTGCACGTGAGCAGAAAAAAAGGTCATTTTGGACCAGCAGCTATGTTGTATTCTAAATTCACTGAGATTAGAATCTGTGATAATGATTATTCATGTGACCCTTACGAATGGCGCTTGCCAGCACATGCACCTGACAACAAGGAATGTTTTATGGCAATATTAAAAGAAAAATTTGGTTGATGCAAAATAATGAATTGGATGATTTCCCCATTCTGGTCACCTGGTCTACGCAAGTTCATCCTTTGTATGAACATAATCCTTGAATCTCATAAAGTGTTACGTAAGGCAAGCTTATGCATTGTCATATTGAAAACGAATGAAGAGCCTAGCCAACTGTTAAATAATATTAAAAAGGTCAATATTGTACCTATGTGCATATACGCGAACTCCGAACTGGCTTATGTGTGCAACATAGTTTAATATTGCATTATGTCTTTCTCTTCTTGTGTGCGTTTGTATACCATTGTGTAAAGTACAAAGAATTCAGATGATTCCAACCTCAATATTACAACTGAAATTGGTAAATATTTTTTAACTCCAAGATATAAGATTATTATTAAGAGTAATTTCTGTCCAGCCTCATGGAAGGTTCTCTTTTGATATATCACAAAAGTTTGTCAATTTTAAAGCCTTTCCGCCCTTTAGTGCAATTTGAACGATCATTGTCTGGTAGATACATGAATAGCTTTGATTTTGAATTCACATTTAACTTGCTCGTGACAGATGTCTTGATGTTTCTGGCAAGTGCATTTTGAACTGATGTATGATAGAAGACAGCAAAACATAACATAATTATATGATACAGGTCATGGTAATGCACTACACTCCATTCTGTATACATACATACGCACATACGCACACACACACACGTATATTATATAATATGAAATTGCATGTATAGTTAATAATACTTCACTATTCTTTTATTACGTGTTTTCTACAAAACTATAAGATAATTGTGTTATGTATGTGTTGTATTTTTGTAACTCTTTTTGTGGACGAATGGAAATAAATGTCAGTTGAACTGAACTATAAACTTGCACATTATACACACACACGTATATGTGAAATTCATATAGGCCTATATACTATTATAATCTAAGACAAATACACTGTGCAAGAGAACTTTATAGAATAATGATGTTGATTATTTTGTTTGATTTTACGTTTGATGTAATTTGACTTACATTATACTTTTATTCTAGGAAAGTATATTTCTAAATTTAGTTTGAAATTTGCATTGAGATTATCGTTGTCTCTGTAAAATATTATGATTGGTTTATGCATATGATAATTATAATCATACCAGTCGGTGTTTTTTTTTTCAAACATTTATACTGAAAGAACTACCACCTGTTGAGTAATAAGGACCTCGTAAGCGACACAGCTAATAGGCAAGTTTTCTTACGCTCACAAATATTAAAGACGCGTGGCCTTAGCAGTAACCGATCTTATTAACTCTGTGAGTACCAAAAGACAGGGATTACTGTTTCAAAACATTGTCTGCTGCTGTGGAGTTGCGGTATAAAAATATAATTAAACACTCAGAGTTATCAATCTTCGTAAATTTCCCCCACCCTTCTCTACATCTTCATGAATTCCCGCCACCGCACGCACGCGCGAATTCAATGGATTTTTGTTGCTGTATATTGCGGTTCGATTGTGCTGTTGCGACTGCTTATACGCCGTAACGAGAAACGACGAATAAGAGAAGGCGGTGAGCGTGCGCCGGGTATCCCGTGTGCGTGATTTAATTAAACAACGTGGATTGTGATTCCGAACGACGCAGGCGGGCAGCACGCGCGCAGAGCATCAGCGGCGCCGACGGAGTGTCTAAATTCGGAATAAGGATAGCACTGGCGATACTTGCCCCACAAATGAAGCGATTACATGACAGTGTACGTATCATCATTATCCGGTAAAGAGCACATTCAAGTGGGCCACGGACCACGTTTCCATTTTGTCGCAGATTACTCAGCGGGGGAATTGCCTCGGTGTCGTTAAACTACGAAGCATACCACGACTAGCCAAAAGGGGAATCTCGTTAAGGAGTGAGCTCAATACCTGAATTCTGACGGATAGAGCTCATTAGTCAATGGAGACAAGGCCATTGAGGATCTCACCTTTTGTTCGCCAATGTCCATGGCATAGGGGGAGGAAAACTCCGATGAAGTTTTTCCATTCGACATCTGGCAAAAGAAAGGGGAAAAAACGGGAACATCGGTTATTGCACTTGTTGGTGTAAAGATAACACGAGAAAGACGACAGCTTCACCACTGTTGTAGAGAACAGTGTTTAGCATTAACGATTTCAAGTGGTAATTTTACCCTATTGTGCTCTTCAGTACTTTACGTGTTTAACTCTTATTTCTGTACTTGTCAATACTTGATCAAGATGAGATTAAAATAAATGATCTTCAAATGCTTTCTCCTCAAAAACACTATACTTTGTTTCAAAAAGGCATTCACAACCTCATTCCTCTTATCTTTGTTATATATTTCGTAATCAAAATCAATAGTGATAAATGAAGCTTTGTCATGCACCTAAATTGTTCCATGTGTTCTATAATGACCGATGAGGATCATAAATCGATAGGGCCACTTCTTATTTCCCCCAACAAGGAATATTGAAAGCCAGCAGATCTGGAGGGGGGGGGGGGGGAGTGTCGGAATGAAACAAAAAACTTCATGTCCTCTTTTCTATGTCAACAGGGGATAATGCTATTTGAAGTCAGGTTCTGAATGAATGTCTTTTGACAACAAAGAATCATCATTTTCGCATGATTTGATCTTTTTCAATATAGCTAGTATTTCTTCATTATTCCCAAAGACTATTATCAAAATGCACCTGTTATAGCTCTACCGATGGTGCCCACTTTATTTTCCCTGTTACACTTCAACTGAATATTGATCATGTTGATTGAGTTCATTCTACAAGCCTTTTGATGATTGAATGTTGTTGAAATGTGAATAGTTGAACAGTTTTTTTACTACTACATGTATTATTTTTTCAAACAGCCCTTCATCAAGGAAAAAGTGTTTAGCTTTGATATCAAAAGGCAAAGAAAAAATAACAAAAACAAACCCTCTTACGTCACCATACGAATGACAGGCTTGAAATATTAATAATCAATTCTCCTTGAAACTTTGATGGGATATTGACATAAAACTATTCCAGGAAAGTCCTTTCGTATCTTCTTAGACCGTTCTCGAGATAGCGTCATCCAAGTATAGACCAGCTTTCATCAACTTTCTTTCAATGAACAGAAACTCCGCTTCTCATACAGAGTAAGATAAGTAAACTTTGAAAAACTCAAAAAGTTAGTACATTTCAACAAAATCGGATAAAAATTGTATTTAGATTCAGTTCTTTTCATGAAACAGTAATATCGGTCCAAATTGAATAGTCTATTCAAATTAGGTGAAGATCTCTTTTCATCACTAAATTTGTCACTCGGTTTATGCAATAACAATCAGCTCCGGCGAGGGTCGATACACTGAACAGCCGTAAAATGCCTTGCTTAAAACTCGTGATTCCTGAATGATTTTCAGCGGAGGGCATAACCTCTTGCTTTGAATTATTCATTAAAGTATACATGCTACTCCATGTACAAGTTTGAGCTTAATGAATAGAGAAAATTAAGCACACAGAGCGGCAGACGTTTCGTTAAAATTGAACAAACTAAGATGAGTCAGGAAAGCCTACGCCCTCGCATATTTTTCACGAAAGAGAGATATCAGATACAATAATAAGGGAGTTATGAGGTGGTGATGATTTCATCGCTTTGCAACTCTCCCGGGGGATTATGAATGATACTCTTATGAATTCTTTATCTGAATGTAAACGAATCAGTCACTTATTCCCCTAATTCCCTTTTGATATAAAAACTCATCCCTGCTATACATACATGGTTACAAATCTTAAACAATTCTATGTGTTATAGGGATGTATGAACATATCAACATAATGAGAATACAAAGTTATTGCATCTTCATCTTCTTTTGGAATTCCTATATAAAGGGGGTGGGGTCAATTATCGGTAAAGATATATAAATAAAGTTATGTGCGAGCAAATGGGAGACTTGTCAGACCTTGACGCCACCTCTATTAATATGTTTGAAGAAATTGTGGCCCATATCTGCTTTCTAGGAAAACTTTCGAAGCCTTGAACCTCCATATTTCTCTCATGTCCTAGTTCTCAATTTCGCCGTGACACAATATTCTTTACGGGACGCATGCACAGTATCTTATTGTCAACGAATGGCCATTAGGAAGCAATGTTTATTTTTACAGAATTCAGATTTAGGTGATATGGACTTTTTGAATAGTCAACCTGAACATAAAGGTTGTCAATTTTATACTATTCAAGAATTTTTATCCTCCTTCCAAAAAGATACAGATTTAGGTCAAGATAAATAAAGATATATATCTATATGTTCAAGAAATTAAAGACGTTTCTATAGAAATTAGGAATGAGTTTGGCAAAGTTTTTTTTTTTTTAAATCAGACAATAAATCATTGAATCGAATTAAATTGAATTGAATTGAATTGAAAAATTAGTTGGAAAATTGAATAGTAATGACGTGAGATTTTTTACAAAATATTTATTTAATGAAATCTACTGAACTTGATTCCATCAATTCTTCCAGTGTCAGTAATTCAATTGATTAAAATGTTAATGATAACAGTAAAATTTTGGGTATATTATATAGTTATTTTTTTCCAAGCACTGACAAACCAATCAGGATATCCACATAATTTTCACCACTTATTGATGATATATTATTCAATATCTATTTTTGATAAAGATGGTAATAATGATATCTTTTAGAAATATCGACGCAATTAATCTATTATGTAATAATGATTATGTAACTGACCATGACCTGTATCAACTGTCCACCTGTACCTCGGTGAGGAAATATTTTGTCATGTCTTGTTAACCAGTGATACAGGTGACTTTACTTTGTATAAACCTTTAGTGAAAGCAGACAAACCTCTCCTTTCCCTTTCTCCTTTCTACTATCCTATCTCTATGCAAGTCATCCCTCCCTCCTATTCTCCTTCCGATGTATATAATAATATTATGTTAGGCTACGGGGGCTGCAAGCAAATCAAGCTCCGCTTATGCTGTAGCCCCTCTGTATTATTCATTGTTGTATGTTTTGTTGTACTTTTGCTGTACATTGTACACAGGCAATGAACAAGAAAATACTTATATATATTATTATATTTATGTTTGTACATGAATGTGTACATGTGCAATGATGATACAGAAACCAATAAATCAAATCAAATCAAATCAAATCAAATCAAATCAAATCAAACAAATCAAAATTATGATCTATCTGATCATTTGCCTGGTTTTTTGTTTGTTTGTTTGTGTGTGTGCATGTGTGTGTGTGTGTGTGTGTTGTGCCAACATACCTTTGGTAAATAGTAAGCCATGTTAATCTGCAAAAAAAAAAGAAAAAAAATCATTGGATAACACACGGAAAATTCAATTCAATCAAAACCCGTAATAAGTTATATTTTGTATATATGTATCATATTATGTGTATGTGTGTGTGTGTGTGTAAAGCAAATGTATTTAATTGTATTAATCTCAACAATATCGAAATAAGTTCATCAAAATCAAAGATTATATCATAAGATATACATGAAAATGATAAAGAATTGAAAAACCCTCTGATATTGCAAATGCATATAACTCGTATTCTTTTTTTTTTATTTGATTTAGCTTCAAAGACACATTGTGATAATTTACATTTTTCTAAATTTTTGTCAAGTCCATCAACAAAAACAATATTCTAACGCTGCAGCACAAAATGAAATTATCAATATTTTAAAATCATTTCAATCTAAGACTTTAACTGGATATGATAGATTCAGTATGAAATTACTCAAACAGATAATTTATTCAAGTGCATCTTCTTCTATGATATTCATGTCTTATCGAATGGAGTATGCCCGAATCTGTTAAAGATTGGAAAAGTGATAAATATATATATATATATAAAAACACAGGTAAGAAATTATCTCATTCTTATCTTCTATTTCGAAAGTTTTAGTAAGGATTGTGTATATAAGATTAAGCTCGTTTTTGACAGTTAGCAACATTTGAGAACAATTTTCAACTGATCAACTGATTTTGCTATTCTGGAGTTAATACATGAGGTTACAAAACAACTCTCCCCAAAAGAGCATGTAATTGCCATATGTGTGGATTACAGTATACTTAAAAGGCATTCGATGCCAGTGATGATAAAACACTTCTTACAGAATTAGATAATTATGGTATACGAGGCCTTACACACTCCTGTTTTTAGCAGTTATTTATCTGATACAGGCAACAATTTGTGTGCATACAAGGTCACGATCCATCCATGTGAAATATCCCATGTGGAGTCCCCCAAGGCTTGATACTTGGCCCTTATTGCTTTTGATATATATAAATGATACAATGAATTTATCGTCGATTTTGAGTTTTTATTGATTTCGATAAATTGTCAGCGTTGAGATTGTAAAATGTTCCAATGGTCCGGAATTCCCCCTTGAATACAAGACCGTCATTGCGCATAAACAAAGCTAACTAGTGCAGAATAAAAATGGGTTTTATCAAAATAATGAAATTTCACATCTACAAATGATGCAAAAATATGCGCTTTTTCACAAAGTACCACCGAAAATATTCATATGGGACTATGCGGACATTGCAGACATCTATGCAATAATCTCAGCAATGATAAGAAATAGATACCTAGAAATTTCTCTATTGGTTTCCTAGGGTACCAATCTGCAAAATTAGGGAAAATATTGGAAAACTACATAGGAAAATTTGTAAATATTTCAGTTTTGCGTATTTGGGATTTTTTTCAATATGAAAGTTAATGTTAGGAATATATAACTGGAATGATATTTGAAATTTATTAAAAGGAAATTTTGTTTGCGAATGCTGCCAATCTATCTTCCTCAAAATGGTGCATAACATGAAATAAACATGATATTAATGATAGATTATATTTTTGAATAATTTCCCAAACTTTCAGTGAAAAAAAATTGGAAAACTGTAAAAGAAAATTTGTAAAATTTGTAAATATTTCAATTTTGCGTATTGGGGATTTTTCAATATGAAAGTTCATGTTGATGATAAATAATTGGAATGATATTTGAAATTTATTAAAAAGAAATTTTGTAAGCGAATGCTTCCTATCTATCGTCCTCAAAATGATGCATAACATGACATAAACATGATATTAATGATAGATTATATTTTTGAATAATTTCCCAAACTTTCAGTGAAAAAAAAATTGGAAAACTATAAAAGAAAATTTGTAAAATTTGTAAATATTTCAATTTTGCGTATTGGGGATTTTTCAATATGAAAGTTCATGTTGATGATAAATAATTGGAATGATATTTGAAATTTATTAAAAGGAAATTTTGTAAGCGAATGCTTCCTATTTATCGTCCTCAAAATGATGCATAACATGACATAAACATGATATTAATGATAGATTATATTTTTGAATAATTTCTAAAACTTTTAGTGGGAAAAAAAATGGGAAAACTATAAAAGAAAATTCGTAAATATTTCAATTTTGCATATTGGGGATTTTTTTTTTCAATATGAAAGTTCATATTGAGAATAAATAATTGGAATGATATTTGAAATTTATTGAAAGGAAATTTTGTTAGCGAATGCTTCCAATTTATCGTCCTCAAAATGGTGCATAACATGACATAAACATGATATTAATGATAGATTATATTTTTGAATAATTTCCAAAACTTTCCGTGGTCAAAAAAACAAAACAAAACAAAACAAAACAAAAACTAGAAATGTCAAAGATACCTTCAGCAGTTCATGTGTTAAATCGGCATATATTATGTTATTGTGATTGGTACGCCAGTATGGAAACATCATTTGAAACTGTAAAATTCTACGCTTTTCTGATTTTTTTACAAATCTGATGCAACTTTCATTGATTACTTTGTTCGACTTTAGTACATAAAGTAAAGTGAGCGGTTTCCCTTTTAAAGTGTTTGCTACTCTAATATAGAATTAGCAGAGTTTGATGAAATAGAAACAAGAATAGGACAGACAAATCAGAGTCGGTATTTCTTCCTCATGTAATGCAGTGTATAACTTTCGTTTACAACAATTTATGCCCTTCTTAAAACATATAAACATTCATCATGAAAAACCATGTTTATCAAATTTCTGTTTTATATTGCCTTACTGTATCATACAATATTATAGTCATTAATGATTATTACCGAAACATTCCTCGTCTGTAATTACACAATTTGTTGTATTTATGAAGCAATAAAGTGTATTAATTATACTATTATATATCATAAAGTGTATTAATTATAACGAATCTATAGGCTTCACAATTTATTGTGTTTATATATCATATTTGGATATATGTAGAATGTGTATATTGCTTTGTTTGCATGATATGTTTTATACACTTATACATTCTTAATTGAAAATGAAAATAAACAAACCAAGTGAAATGAAGTAAAATCAAATAAAGCGGACAGGACTCACAGTCGCAACAAGAGAGAGAGAGAGAGAGGGAAGAGAGAAAGCGACTGGATCATGTCAGTGCCTGGGTCATTATATCTTGCGATGGTTATTTTCAGTAGTGTGGTTTGATTTTGCTCAGACTCGGTTTCAGACTGGGCTTCATGTTGTCGACCGCGCGAGCCTTTTTCGATATGTTAGCAACACGTTCGCCGTCGACACGCGCGCACTTGGGCCATCGGCGATACGGCGGTCATTGTAACAAATTGACCAAACTCGTAATAAGTATCAAAGGCCCTGACCTGACGCTGACGAGCGCGTTCGAAATGGTGTCACTTTGCTGCATGTGCATACTTATCTCGCCATTATCTTCTCAGTTTCCTTAAATTTATCCATCAAAGCACACAAACCCATGTCATGCTTCGCTCTTTCTGCGCTTTTTTTTTTTGTATATCAGTTTTGCATAAAAGCGAAACAAACAAAATGCCCAGGCTTAGTTGAACGTTCGTGCATGATTTGAATTTACACTAAAAAACTAAACAGTGGAACGGCTAACATTTCTTTAAACAACAGTCGCAAGGGTTGACACGTCGGACGTGAACACCGGACATGTTTTACTGCATCATTTTTCCCTCCCCTTTCTGCAAGCCCCGTGGGGGTAAAAGAGGGGGAAAAAAGGAGGGAGGGGGTATGAGAATGGAGGGGATTAAGTGAAGTCTGTCAGCCTCAGTACTTCATAATCCCCTCGAATAATACTGACAACCAGAGCAGCGCCAAACAGTGGCTACGGAAAACATGGCGCTGGAAAGCTTAGCCCCTCAGGGTAACTTGGGTGTTTTTGAAAATCTTATGTTTTCTTTGCCCTCGGCCCGATAACACGCGATTCATTTGGATTTATTTATTCAGGCGTCTGAAAATTAGAAAGTTACAAAGTTGCCACTGACATGCTTTAAAGATGATGAAATACATTTGGTAAGAAATACAAGCCCTAGAGAACTGTCTGTGTGTATGTGCGTGTGTGTGGGTGTCTACATGTAATGTGAGTGGCCTGTAGGTGAGTGTGTGAGTGTGTGTGCAGGGAGTGGGCATTGTGTCATGCATGAATATAAAATAATGTGCTTCAGCAATATTCGCGCCTTTTTATCGAGGAAATGAGGAATGAGGAATGATACTGAGCACCCTACCATTGTGTATTTTTCCATATCTTATAGTAAACAACTTTACTTTGGTATTAGACGAATAGGAAAAATGATAACATTTATCATAGCATATAATCAGGTAGGAATAAAGGAAGATGGGTGATCTTCATCTAATATTTCACTGATTCCGAGTATTTTACTGTGCAGAAATTATCAAAGAATATTCTCATTGGAAATAGAATCTACACCTTCATCGATCTGACATATCGAAACAAATGCAAAAAGACACAGCATGATCGTTTTGATTCCCATCATCAAAGTGAATGATCATAATCATCGCTATTACCATTATCATTATGATTATGATTATCAATCACATTCACTTTGTGAAGGCTGATCAAAGAGAATGAATTCCTGTATGTTATTTGGTTAACCCTTCCTGTGCTATGGAGTTTGGACTGTATTACACCACTGTGGGGTTTTCTGTGCTAAGCGACACTCAAAGCACACAAGGTGTTTGAAAGATGCGGTTCTAACTGCAGTACATGTCAGAATCTTGTACAAGAGTATATTAATACGTTGGTTATGATCCCTTTAAAATGAAGAAATAGGATACTCCATAATATTCTTAAAGGTGAATTCCTTCTACCTAATCAGCTGGGCCCATCAGCTACATAAAAGCTACATAAAAGCTGAGATCAAACGTAAGTCACAGAATCAAACTTAAGTCTCTGAATACTAAATTCTGATTGGCCGATACCTGACTTACGTTTGGTTTTATGTCTGAGTGCATATTTTTCTGCAACAGGGCCCGGGGCTGGTTGGATTCTTTACCTTCTCATAATTATGTTGTCTTAAATACAGGGAGTCTGGGTCACGATTAATGATTAGGCCTAATGATGAATCGTTTTGAGTAGGTCATATTGTTAATTGCCATATTTGCCAAATATACAGAAGACGTGATAATTATACATCAGGGGAAAGTAACACTGCCCTCAAAGTGGTCACATGACCTTAAAAATCTAATCCATCAACTCTGGTGAATCTAGACGTGCGAGAGGGGTAACACTCTATACAATTTGATCTGCGGTTACACCAAAAGTGAGTTTATAGATCTCCTCCACTCTTGCAGCTAGGTTATTGGGGGTATTTTCCCCACATGATAAGTGGGACGTAATTGGTGTCGAGCAAACAGGAGGTCAAGGAAATTTTGAAACTTGCTTTAGATTGCAGCTCCAAACAAGCCTTAAAGGAGCTCCAAACCACCCTCGAAGGAGAATGAATCCCAAATATATATGTGAATTGAGGGAATGCAGCAATATTAGTAGAACACCATGCAGCAATTAAAGTTTGAGGAAAATCGGGCAATCCGTCCAAAAGTTATGAGCACGTAAAGGTCTAATTCAGCCATGAGAAGAGGGGAAGAGAAGTCGAGGGAATGTGTATTTTTCATTAAAAATGAAATGTTTTGGAATTGTCTTTATATTATTTTTATATCGTTGTACATACGTGACGTCATGAATGATCGTAGACTTCTCATCCAGCGATGGCTGCACCGTAAATTCAAAAATTCAAAACGTTTCAACGGATTGTCCGATTCTCCTCGAAAGTGACTGATGACATGCGTTCTATTAGTATTGCTGCATTCACTCATCCACATAATTGTGTGATTGGGTTTCATTTTCTTTTCATGTTCTTAAAATGAGCTACGGGGGCGTAGGAATATCCGTGTTCTTGTTGTCAATGTAATCTGCTAACAACACATCATGATATAAATTGTGGTTTATAATGCAGCTCAAATAAACAAATAACTTACAATTTTAAGATAGTCAGTGTATAATAACTACCAATATTTATAGACAAATGGACTGCATGTATGATGCTGTAATACTCTATAAAGCAATAAAATATTACAGTATTAAAAGTAATGATATGATATTACTAAATATTGTTTAGAACAAAATTGATAAGTGATGATCATAAACGCTTTTTCATTAACGCAATAATTTGAACAAATATAGTTCCATAATATATGCATATTTTTGTTGTTGTAATACATTGTTCGTTGGGTTTTCTTTGAATCCTTATCGACAACAAACATGTGTTATTGGAAATAAAATTTCATTTGAATTTCATTTCATTTGAATCATGGTATCATAAATGATATATGATATATACAATACATTGTTCGTTGGGTTTTCTTTGAATTTGTATCGACAACAAACATGTGTTATTGGAAATAAAATTTCATTTGAATTTCATTTCATTTGAATCATGGTATCATAAATAATGCAAGTGAACATATGTATTTGTATTTTGTAGGACCTGAGACAGTTTCAAACTCACACACCACGAGCAAGAAGAGGCCGACATGTTATGGTGTTCAGGACATGGAGATTGCTTTTAGCATGAAAACTCAACGCTCCGTACATGTATCATTGTCGCGTCGTGCACGAATATTATTGCGTCATTGATGACCTCGTGTATATTATTATTCATCCCATCGTGTTCACAGATCGCAATACAACACGACTATTCACACCATTATTTCACATACAATTTACGTGTAACTGAATACGCTATAGACTTATGTACATGCCCGTGGTAGCGCGTATAAAGAAGTGCTTGCGGTACATTATCATAATATCCACCATCGCCCTTATTTGTGGAATTCTGCTCGAGGCGTTTCATACCTTCATCTCCGATGACAATATCCCGTGCAGGCCTCGGGCTATTTGCTGAAGTCGCTGAGGCCAGATATTGTTGGTAGAGTGCTTTTTCAGTATTTGTCACACAGTTTAGATAGCAGGTGACTATGCTAGGGTTTTTTTTTACAGAAAACAAAATGGACAGCAAAGAAAGAAGGACAGAACAGAAAAAGAAGTGAGCCATCACGGTCGAACGCTTTCCTGACTTTAAGGCCCCGTTACCAAGTTACAACGGCGAGAAACGTACTCTATACAGTCGCGCGCAAAATTCAGCTGTGCATTACGAAAAGCAAAATCCACCATCACACTGCCTGCCTGGAAAGAGGCTGCATGTCCACTTCATATTCATGACGACATAGTGACGATGACAACCAATGATGGATGTTTAATTCTGGGTGCCGCGGAGGAACCGAAGTTTAATTATGGCGCGTCCTGATCACTCTCAGGTCGGCACTCCAGTCCACATCAGCGGTATGGACCCATCATCACTGATGTGAAACTATGTAGAGTTGGTTTGTATTTCAAGACAAATCTTGCCTGTCGTGATTTTTTTTCCAATAACAACAACAACATCAACAACAACAACAACAAAATAATGATGACGCTGGTGTAGAATACCATGACAATGAGAAAAAAAAAAAACATCAATGCCAGTAATGGACTGATTATGTCAACTGACGCTTTTAGTTCTTCTGTTTGTCTGTTTTTTTTAAGATTACGGCTGATGGCGTGCGTGTGTTCATGTGTGTGTGTGTGTGTGTGTGTGTGTGTGTGTGTGTGTGTGTGTGTGTGTGCGTGTGTGTGTGGTGTGCGTGCATGTGTGTCTGTGTTGTGGTCTGTGTCTGTCTCGATGTCGACTGTCTGGGAGTGCGCCCGCTTGTGCGCATATTGGACAAGGTAAATGCAAAACGCCAGAGTTAACCCAAAATATAAAGATTGAATTCATACCTATCGAGGACCTATTGTAACCAAAAAGCTATTACGAAATTTCAAGAACGTACACACGAATCTCTGCACGCGTGCAGTGACAGACATCAACAAAAACAACAACTAAGAGAAAACGATATACAACAGTGTAAGGAACGTTTGCAAACTAAAGGGATTTTATAGTATTGGTTGAGGTGAGGATTCAGCTTTTAACTTTTTGCAAGATACTTATAAACCACTTTATGAAATGTTAAAGAGCATACAATTCTAAGAGGAATTCAAAGTCTATTTGATAAAAATCGGTTTTGAAAAAATGAAATGAAAGAAATATCCCGAAACAAAGTAGTACAAAGCGATCCTCATAAAAGGTGGGTCTCACCTTTTATTAGGATTGGTTTGTTTTGGATATCTCAGCCATTTCAAAACCAATTTTCATCAAATAAACTTAAAAAAAAAACAACTTTCACTTACTCTGAAAGTAGTACAAAGCGATCCTCATAAAAGGTGGGTCTCACCTTTTATTAGGATTGCTTTGTTTTGGATATCTCAGCCATTTCAAAACCAATTTTCATCAAATAAACTTAAAAAAAAACAACTTTCACTTACTCTTAGAATATAAGCTCTTTCATATTTCGTAAGAGGTTTCTCATTACCTCAAAAAAGCATCATAAAATATGTTGGAAACCAGAAGCCCCATCCCAACCGAAACTGTACCATCCGTTTAACTCTCCATCTCCATGTTAGGCGCATGGTTTAAAACTCTGAATTGTGGTTATACCCCGAAGTGAGGTGTTGTAGAAATGAATGCGACTGAGAGAGAGAGAGAGGTATTACCTTTGTTTCCGTGAATTCTGAGGTAGATTTTAGTGGGCTGTGTCCACGAGAATCACACACAGAGGTCATTGGTGAATCTGTAACACATCGAGATAGAATAAGGGGAAAAATAAGCGAAAAGGGGAGTTGTTATTCGGGTGAGGAGAATAAAAGATGGAAAAAATAATAGGAAACAAGTTAATGGCAAAACAAGCAGAGATGATTGGGACACAAGGAGAAAAAGAGTGAATGAAAAACGAAAAAGTCACTTGATACAAACTTCGCAGCGAGCAAGGACATGTTATTGTCTTGGTTGTTACGAAGGCACAATACATCCGTCGCTCTAACACTTGTGTGAGCTCCGTAAATAAGCCACATACCAGGCCAAGCCTTTTAAATGTTTAAAGAGGGGAATGTAATCGTTTTTCGCCGGAGAAGGGTGACCGACAAATCTTATCATTACTTCCTCGAGTGAGCATCGCTGACACATCCATATTCAATCTCTGGCGATATCATTTTATCATTGGTGTATGTCCTTCAATAGAAAACATATAAACAAATAAACTAATAAATAATTAAATAAATAAATAAATAAATAAATAAATAAATAAATAAATAAATAAATAGATAAATAAATACATACATGAATAAATAAATACATAAATACATAAATAAATAAATAAATAGATAAACAAATAACATATCACATAATTATGTGTGTGTTTGTGTGTGCATTCCTATATGAATATGTACATCCTACATACATTATGTCAACATATAGTTATTACGTAACAATGTATTGAAAACCGCATGACACTGACATTGAAGTAACTACGTAGTACGTAATGTGTGTTTCTCGAACTTTTTGGCATCACTAGTTTGTTTGTTTATATGTTTGTTTAAACTCGAATTTTGTTACCATAGTCATCTATATCATCAACAGCGCGATTGCCTTTCCAACATCGATTAAGACAAGAAAACGTTATCTTTCATTCCAAGACCAATGAATATGATGCGCATGGTATGTAACTGCCATTTCGAATTGTGTTTTTTTATCAGTATACTTTATCCAGCATGGGTTCCCCCCCCCCTTCCAAGAAATTTGTACTGTTACAAATCGGACGTATAAGTCTAAATCAAGATGCAAACGAAAAGCGATAACCTTCAAAGAAATGTGTTTAAGCGCCCTCATAATATGCACTCGAAGTGAACAACTAACTTTCCCCTCTCCCTGTTTATACTCCTCACTTTTCGTGAGAAAATCTTGTCTGTTGGAGCAGGATGACAATCGACGCTGAATAATTCATAATATTGTTTCTTACAGCTTATAACTACGGTGCATTTTGTTTTATTCATATCATGAAATGATTATTACCATCATTACGCATTACAAATCCTTCTTAAGGTGCTGATACGTAAATAGTTCTAAAAAGGATTCCTGAGAAGCATTATTGTGCAGGGATTTTTCTGGAAGGCCAACATGGAGATGGCCAAGGACTGGTTAAAATCATTCTTATCCATAACGCGAATCCCCCGCGCCATATACTTTTTATCGCGATATGGAATTTCTTGCGAGCACAGATTTGGGGGATTTGAAAAACAGGGAAAAGTTTATTCTTTTTCCAGATCTGCTTTCGAGCCCCTTCACTCTTATCCCTCTCTGGCGATGAGTTCGCATAAATGCTTCCTTTACAATTTCCTCCTAATCTTGCCTTCGGGCGATTATGAGGAATTGCATAAACTCATTTTCATGATGCGTGCCTAGACGCCTACAGAAGTTGCCGTTTTGCAGATGCTACACAAGGTAGAGGACGGACGACAATTCCTTAGGCTAGTCTGCTATAATGGATACGAGGGGAAAAGTCAAATGCCATACGCATAAGAAGGGTATAAAACGCTTTCTGATTCTTTATCCTTGGCTAAAATGGAAAGAGAGAGAGAGAGAAAAAAACAAACAAACAGGGACACGCTCCGCGTTCCGTACTGGTTGAAGCATTCCATAATATAAATCGCTCTACCCAACATTTTTCCCCATTTTTCATTCAACGAAAGAAAACTTTATTTACTTACCATATTTACTTTTTTTTTTTACTAACAGAGGCATTTTCTTTTTTTCTCTCCTTGTTTGGCAACGGTACAGGTCAATCTCGCAGTGGCTCAACATGTTTCTTGGTATTACATAGTTGTATGCGTGTACATCTGACAACACAAACCATGCGCTCATCTATAAAGTTTAGCGCTCATCTAAAGTTTTATTATGACTGTTTTGAGATTGTTGAAAATGTGAGGAGGCAATAAGAGTGCCATTCGATGATAATTATGGTGTTATGCAGTGTAATTCACAGCCTAGCAGTGAAAACAGCTATGAAAAAAAAAATCCCTGTTTTTGAAGACACGGTTACGGCGTTCTGTGCTTGCTTCTTCTCTTGTCCATGATACCATGCATTGAGATCACAAACTATTTAGACATTATAACCTGATTACCAAGCATGCAAAAAAAGCAAACAAACAAACAAACAAACAAAGCAAAAACAAAAACATTAAAGGCATGGTATAGTTTTGGTCGAGATGGGGCTTTAGGTTTCCAACGTTTGTAATGAGATAATGAGAAATTATCATTATATGAAATATGAAAGGGCATACATTCTCAGAGGAATTCAAAGTTTATGAGACAAAAGTTGGTTTTGAAATGACAGAGATATCCAATATTCAAAGACGTCTTAATAAAAGGGGAACCACCTTTCAGCAGGACCACTTTGTTTTATTTTGTTTTTGGATATCTTAGTCATTCCAAAACCGATTTTCATCAAATAAACTTTGAAATCCTCTTGGAATTGTATGCTCTTTAATATTTCATGAGAGCTTTCTCATTATCTTATATAAAGTTAGAATCTTAATCCCTCATCTCAACCAAAACTTTAGCATTCCTTTAAACAACAAGAAATAACATCAAACAAAAAACAAACAATCAAAAAGAAAAAGAAAATGCCCATCGGATTGGAAAGAGCTGTAGAAAATGATACAGAAACCAAAGGAAGCTGTACCAGTGGCGTCCACTCCTTAAAAACGAAATCCAACACAGTGAATAGTCGGCTTTTGATATTATTTTCTACCTTGCTTTTGAACGTGATTTTTGTTTTATGGATATCTCTTTCTATTGTGCTCTCACTCTGACGATTTATGAATTGACCTAATTATCGATGACGCTTTCGAGCTATAAATACATCAAAAGACTACCGAATATAGATCAATCATGATACTCAATCAAAGTCCGGTCCTTATGAGGTTCTTCAGTTCATGTTCAAGTTGGGTTGTGATTATCAAGGAAAAAGAGAAAGCTACAAAGATAATAGTTCTGATAAAGGCGGAGGAATATGCAACTCACGTGATCTTGTAGTTGCGCATTTTCACAGGTAGCAACAGTAGTTCTTTTTGGTGGCAGGCTGAGCTCATAGGCAAATGCTATTTTGAGGCGATTACATCAGCACCCCACAAGTCTCGACCCCTTTGGCTTGGGCGCACACACAATAAAATACACATGCACTGAATCTTCTCGCCATCGATGATCAAATAAAAAAAAAAATCATTTTACACGCTTTACACAAAATTATCATGACATTGTGACGACATAGCAATAATAATTCTGATAAGATGCAAAAATTTCGTTTGATACAAACCGACAGAAGTTTGTCTGTTTTTTGTTTGTTTGCTCGTTTGTTTGTTTCATTTTCCATTTGTATAAGATGGCTAGATAGCCCATACTCAGCTGCGTTAGCTGATTTTCCATGGGGCCCAGTTGGATGTGAGGCGGGACTACTTCGCCGCGTTTGCACCCTGCATATACATATATTAATAGGCCTATAGTGATTATATCATAAATATAAATGTGTAACTTGCAAACGCGTCTGACATCGGACGTCAGTGAATCGTTACATTTCCAATATGCTCTCTTTTCTTTGTCCAATTTTCATGAAATTTCCGTCCTATTTAGTTCTTGTTGTTGTAATTTGACTTAAGAGTTCACGAAGACACTTTATCAACGGAAGGAAAGAGAGGTCACCTTTTTTTCAGCGGTTTCTCATCTAAAGCTCAAGCGCCAGTATGAGAAAAGATACAAATAAACAAACAAAACAGCATTCCGCAGAAATGGTAAAAGTGATATCTATTGACTACGGACATTTCCTCAGTTTGTTTTTAAGAGTTTGTTGTTCATCCGCCATCTAACATTTTCTTACACATCTGGGACTGGGAAGGGTAAGATAGTGACGTACTGGATACTGAACAAGTTGAAAGTCAAAGACCTAAAGGCAAAGTACTATACCAAATGCCAACAATAACGTCTTAAATTGCTTATGTGCCGCCTTACTATTCAAACGTGATCACACCGTCGTTGTTATTTTTTTCCAGCATAGGCCTAAAAGGTGAATGTATAAGGCCTATTATGTGCGAGGAAAGGCGGAAGGGGGTGAGGAGGGGAGGTGAGGGGTGGGGGAGAGGGTGTAATACTTAGAGTGAACTTTAAAAGCGGCCTATAACAACGATGTTATAATAGACCGTGGATGCGATATCGCGCCTCTTTTTGATTTGCCACCAATGACCTCACCATTCCACAATAGCCAAGTGCGTATTAATTTCGACGCCACTTGCGGAATGCCCCTGTCCCTGGGCCTACTCCTGACAGACAAGCATTACACACAGTGTTGAAAGGGCGGGTACAGCAAGGAGCTTCAAGCTCCTTGGGTACAGGGACTTTCAGCAAAACTGTTACGGGAGAGAGTTAATCAATGGAAGAAACGAAACATTATGAAGGAAATCATTACCAAACTCCTCAGCTAGATTGAAAATGTGTTTCCAGAGTGCAGAATATATGAAGTATACAATATAAACATAATTTGATATAAACAGTCTGAAGAAGCCATCAGTAGGAGGCGAAAGTACTCACTAAGGGACAAAATAATTTTCGTGATTGTGAAAGAAGAACGTATTTCTCAGCAGTTATACATAAGAGAATATATACATACACATAAGTATATACATAAAAATATGATCATATATATATCGGAACCAGAGTTTGGGCAATAGAAATGAAAATAACGAATCAGATAAAAGTTATAGATAGCCAATTAATAAATAAATACAAAATCAAGGGAATATCATCATTACTATAAATAACATTTAAATCTAATCGTCCTCATCTGCAGTACTCAGGTTCTCATATACACACGCACACAAAAATGGGAAAAAGGAAGGAGACGAAGAAACAAGCACATACAACCAACCAACAAACAAAATTAAGCAAAGAAAAGAAAGTAAACAAACAAGCAAATAATATATCCTCTGTTATCTCGGAGTCAGATAACATCATCACAATGGTACTGTTCACTTGCACTCATGTTGGCCATAATAATGAACACACTCTAATATGCAGACATCATACCCCCCCCCCCTCCTCCTTTCCTCCCTATCCCATAAACCATAGAAAGCAACTGTTAGTGGTAACGTGCCTCGTGTTCGTTTAATTCTTGGTTCTCCGGTAATTCCACACTCTATGCGCTATTGTTGTTGTTGTCACTGGAGAGCAAAAGTACGTTTATTTAAGTCATTGTCATGTCGGTGGGTTAAATGCGAAGTCAGCCGCTTGAGAAATCGGCGGCTTTGACGGTGATATCCACTGACCCCTCGCATTGTCGCGTTTTCGGCTTTTGACCCACGAGGGGGTAGTTATTATTTTCCCCTTCTTCTTTTTCTTCTTCTTCTACCTAGTCAGGAGCCGCAAATGAGTCGGCAGTCATGAATGAAAAATTGCATCCAATTTGAAAAGTCTGAGAAAACCACTGCCATTAATACAGCCATCCCGTGCACCTATCTCTACGCGTTATCAATATTTTCCTTGCGGTCTGTTTGGAAAACGAATTGAATGCAATTACTGCTAAGATACCATTGCTGTCATTACACTTTGTTGAGCAAAAAAAAAAAAAAAAAAAAAGGTTTTCATTTCGGTCAGTCTTTGAATACCCTTCGTATTGGCAATGAATGAAAAAAGATAAGAAAAGAAAAAAAAACGATACAGTGGCTTATGAGTTCCTTATCTCGTCACGGAGGAGGCAGATTTAACTCCGTCGTTACCACTGACAACTCGACTGCATGAAATGGTCAATACATCGTCATTTCGTGGTCTGAGAGGATTAAGTTGAAGACAGACGTTCTATCTCATGGTGCAAATGAGAGAAAGAAACACAAACACAACCACGAACAAAACATACACAAATAACCACGCCTGTCAGCTGTTATTTTGTACCGTATCTTGATATTAAAATTTAAAATATCGCCGGGAGGCTAGATCTCCGACTGAATAGTCATAAAACGTACCGTCAAAATAATACTATCCCATGTTGCTATTTACTTGCAAACTATTCCCATTACGTCATTAGTTTTCATCGACTTTAAACTACTTATTCATTTACTAACTGGCTTACTTACAACACTTACTGAAATATCGGAAAGAAACATGAGTGTTTTCCGACTAAAACTCATTGACATCCTCATGTTGTCATAATTGGGAGCGATATTCCCATCATGACATCACAGTACTGGCATATAAGGTGAAAGTCGTGACATAATACTGTTAACATCCAAACTATCAGCAAAGCAAATGCAAATGTTTAGACTAGGGATGTGAATTTTTAAGTGACCCAAACATTACGGAAGACATTTCATCGTAGTAAAGCGCAACCCGTCCACTATCTTTTTCGCTCTGGTTTTCAGTAGGCCTAACCCCTTTAATAACGGTATAACACGCTGATTCAAACAGACAAAAAGTATGTAATCAGTGAAGAATCTCTCATGAAAAGAATCACCTTGCGAATGACAGCGGCGATGTGTCCTTTCGTTTTCGTTTAGATCCCAAAAAGCACTTTTGTTGGCTTGTCACTTGTGGAGCATCAAGGGTGTGAGGCTGTAAACCACCCCCCCCCCCCACGAGTTACACGAAGTAACCTGTCTTGACTACTTTCTCTTTGATGACATTATAACTTGCTTTCAAATAAGTTGTAATGCGTGCCATTTATCGGTAATGAGAGACTAAAATATTCAGAACATACGTCATTTTTTCTCATTCTAATTTGAAAGACAAAAACTGAACTTTTGAGGCGAAATTCCCTCCACTGTGAGATGCCGAAAATCGACGGATGTGAACCGTTTTGCGGAGTACGTCTTACTTTCTCAAGTACTGTTGAACGCTTCTTTCTGTCTCGAGAATGTAACAGACAAGAGTACTGTTTTGGTTTTGAGGCCTAAAGATTTGAGTCAACAAAGAGATTTAGATGGTCTATGGGGTGTGTGAAATGCCGTGACAATTGTCGACTGGACTGAAAGCATGTCGAGCTAATGTTCATCGATTTTGTCAGGGCGCGATAAACGGCGGAATTGTGCAGTCGCGGTTAGGTTGACGAGCGAGTCGCTTGAGCCACGGAGCTACGGGCCACGCACAGTGAACGAGCGTAACCTCGTCTCCCGCGGAGCTACTGTTTCGCCTGTCGCACTGCTTCGTGCACCAACCAGTTAGCGACAAACAACTTCCATTCCAAGAGACTTCTCCTGCCCTCCCTTTCCACAGAATGGACGCACCGGAGCTAACACCCTCACTCTCCCTCAATAGTCCCACATGTTTGCAAAAGTCACATAGTAACGGGCGCAACCACGGAAGGGGGAAAACTTACCGGTTTTTCTGCCGTTTTTCGTCCGAGAATTCCGTCTTCGCGCGTCCCTCTCGCAAGTAAAACGCAGCGAATTTGGTGCAAAATATGTCGGAGGCTCATGAACCGCGCGGAATGATGGCGGAGAGAGGAGAATTCGCGGCCGAGGGCGATGAGAAAGCGCTGGCGGGCATCACGCACTACGCGGGTCTCGCGAGAACCGGCATAATTACAAATCTTGCCCGCGGCCATGCCTTGGCTTGCAGTGTTCTCTTTCTTACGGCAAACAACAATACACAGGGCTGCCGTCGATGCTTATATTAAAAGTGTATAGGCTTACAGAGCGGGGTTACAGGGGATTTGTAACCCCAGGATCTTTCTTCTCTCTTTTCAGTATTCTGGCCTGACTTAAGAGGAGGGAAAAAGTTTTTTTTTAGTCGATTCTAAGTGGGCGATATATGTTTGAAACAGGTATGAGGCAAGTGAATTAGTTCTCCACCACAAAGGTGGTGTTACGTACAGGGGGCGCAAGTTTGTTAAGAGTTGGCTTTAGTCAACAACAGGTCACCAGGGCATATCAATTACTTTGGTTGGGCAGCGGGGAAAAAACAGCAACAACACAAATCAGAACTTGGAACACCTTGGATGCATACATTTTGGAAACATCATGATGAGTCAATTATTGTCATAACTTCCTCCATGTTTCATTCTTCCTTTCTTCTTTCCTTCCATCAACGGGATGTCCTACTCTGAACCTACCCGCGCCTTTCTCCTTCTATCCCCCTTCCCTCCCTTTTTCGCCAGTCCGATGCTGATTGCTGCCGCCTGCGGGCCAATGCGGGTCAGTCGAAATGAAAAAAAAAGGAAAAGAAGAAAAAGAAGAAAGAAGAAGAAAGAAAGAAGAAGAAGATGACGAAGAAAAAGAAGAGAGGAAGAGAAAAAAAAAATAGCCGCGACAGGAAAAAGAAGTAAAGGGTTGAATTTTTCAGAACGGATTAATCCTTGAGGCGAGAGTCGGTGAATGGGGGGAAAAAAGCGAGCCGAACAAACTGTGATCTAAAGTTTAGAAAGGACTTCTGCGCAGAACATTGCCGTTAGGCGCCACCATCTTCCCAGCTGTCTTTCTAGTCTTGCCATTTTCTTATTCTTCCTGATTTTTTTCCCCTCCTTCTCTCCCTCTCTCCCTCTCTCTTTCTTTCGCCTCCTCCTCCTCCCTCTTCTTGCTTTCTTGCCATGTAAATTTAGTTTCAGGCTGATTTCCTAATGTCGATACAAGTGCCCTATTCTGTTTTTCCCTTTCTTTTGATTTCGCCATTAATGTAAGTTTGTCCTTCCCCATCCACCCGCCATTACCGCCTTGTTATCGATAGCCTTACCAGCATCCTCATGGCCTCCTTCAGGGGAACTGTATCATGTGACGGGGCTCGCCGAGTCGCCATGTGACTTTCATGCCAAGAAAAGACACCAACAAGAAGAAAGAGAAAGTGAAAAGATATATACATAAAAGGAAAGATAGATAAAAGGGAAGAAAGACACTAGGGTTAGCTCGATAATGAACCTGAAGGATTGATGCAAAAAGATGAGAGAGAGAGAGAGAGAGAGAGAGAGAGAGAGGAAAATATAGACTTATTACAGTTTTATATGCAAGAAGCAGAGTCTGCTGAAAAGGTGTTTATTTCGTTTCATGCGTTGTGATAGCAGTAGGGCGCCACCGCTTGACAATCTTGTGTATAACCGCGACGTAAAGCTTCAGCAATTTAAACAGGGCCATCTTCAAACATGTTGCATTATTCTCTTTCCATCTTTACGCCCTCCCCCCCCCCCCCCAATTTCCCTGCGTTATCTTATTGGAGACAGTATTATAGGAACAATAACCTCCTCAGATTATGAAGAGTGTGAAATGCTCATGAGTCAAATGAGCGTTGTGTTGTAAGAAAAAATGAAGAACCATTGCTTTTTCAACGGACCCCTTACATTATTATTACGTAGACCTACCATGCGTGCTCTAAAGAAACCAATACGATTACAGTTATCAACTACCGTTCACAATATCTAAAGCTTAGTATCATATTCTAAACAATGCGCTTCGCTAAGTCTTAACTCACGCCCAAGCCAAATTAAACAGAATTAAAAATGTTTATATACCATTATACTTCGACACGAACTTCCTCAGTCGGTTATCATATCTATTTGATTTATTTGTTTCTGCAGTTCGTCTTCTGCTGTTGATGTTAGATCAGCATTGTTGTTATATATCTATCGACATTCTTCACACCTAAACATTGACATGTTTTTGTGTTTGTTTGGGCGTTGACGATTATTTTATATAATTTTATTATATAATATTTAGTTTCTTATCAATTTTTATCATCGGAATGAACCCCTTCATTTTTTAGCCATGACAAAAATCATATAAAACAGGTCTGAATTCATCTGTAGAGCAATCAGTTCTATGAGTGAAAGATAGATATCATATGAGATTTAATCAAACCGCAAAATGATATATAATATTGTTATGGAGTTCTTTTGCCTTCAAAAAAATAACAGCGACAATACGCTATACCATAAATAGAATAAACAGCGCGGAAAAAAAATTCGTGCATGATATCATGATTCATACTCGCTCCTTCGACATCTTACGAAGCTTGCTCATTTTACAATTTGCGTATCACACTCCAACTGACGCATTCAAGAGCGAAATGAATATCCAGCGAGGAAAAAAATATATATATGTCGCGAAAATTGAAACATAAATCCCTTTCCCAGTTTTTTTTTCTCTTTTTTTTTCACTCTTCCCCCGCTCACGCCTTTTGCTTTTTTCCCCCCTACTTCAGCCCCGCGTCGGGTAAAATTTCGCTACCACGGAAAAGAAAAAAGACGCGCTCCTTCTCGAGCGGAAGAAATAGAATAAGAGTAACGAGTGAAGCTAAGTAAAATTCATGTAAATTTATTCATTAACTTACTCGCGTGGCTATTAACGTCAGTGATGGTTATTTAGTGAGTTCTCCGCTTAGCACTTCGCAGAGCTCCTTGAAAAATCACCGACTTCACCTCGCCTGCCTATTCCCTTCTCTCTTCCGTCACTCTCCCCATGTCAATTCCTTTAAAGTCAAGGTATCCCATGTCTTCTCTACACCCGTTTTTATATTAGATATATTCTAAAATCCTTGTGAACTTTGTTATAATCTATATACCTATTGAATATAGCAAAAAAATCCCTTCATTCTGCAGTTTTCCCTCTATATCAATCTTTCTTCCTGCAAAAAAGAAATAAAAAGAAAACAAAACTCATAATAACATCAAGGAAACATATGCATTTCTACACTCATGAAACAACATTGTACGAGCGTCAAATCTGAATTATCATCTTTATAATCATATGTGTGTTTGCTGGGAAATAATCCATTGTCTTTTGCGCTCTAATAAGTAATAATGTATTGATACTGTAAGTGATTTGAAGATTCCATTATCTCTCACCGTGTAATATAGGGACCCCCCTCCAAGCATAATATTTCATATTTTACAGAGCAATTCGTATATTTCACTTTGTTTCATAATGAATATTTATGGGTAGAATGATTTTTGGAGCTATTTCGATTTCTTTTTTAATTATTCATTTGATATAAAACTGTCAAAATTCGGCCCTTGGCTGCTACGACGTATTATCAATAAACCGTTTCAATCAATAACGATGGAGATGTGTCTGGGAAATTTTATTTCCATAACGGTATATTGCTGTATATGTCATTATGCCACACTGAACTTTTACAAAAGGCTCTGAAAAAAAAGGAAAGGAAAGATGGAATGACTGGTACAGAGTCCATAACTAGACAAAAAACAACAACAACAAGGAACAAAGAAAAAAAAAGGAGAGGAAGAGGAAGAGAAGAAGCAAAAGAAGTCAGAGAAGGAGTAGCAGAAGAAGAGATAGACATAAATTAGGACCTAAATCTTGATGTGATGAGGATAAGGAGAGCGATTTCTAACCGACAAAAAAAAAAAGAAGAGACGAAAAAATAGAAAAGTGTGATGATGAAAAAGACATGAAGATGCTACGATGAATCGATAATAGAAATGACGAGAATAGCGGCAAAAGAAGAAGACGACGAAGGAGAAGAGAAGACAGAAAAGAAGAATGGAAATGAAAGAAGTTCAGACAAAAGGAAATGAGAGAGAAAATAAGCGAAACGAGAAAGAGAGGATAAGAAACAAAGGGATTAAATGGAAAGGGTTAAAAGAGTGAAAAAAAGACAAACGGGAAGAAAAGAGGAAGGCGGTAAAGACGAAAAATTGGGAGAAAAAAGGAAACAAAGATAAGAAAACAAGAGGAAGAGAAAAATAAAAATGGGAAGATAGATGTAAGAGAAGAAATAGGCGAAGATGATGAAAGAGAATGAGAAGGAAGGATAGTAACGGAGACTGAACAACATTGATAAGGAGGGAGAGGGAGAGGGGGCTAAGAGAGCAAATTAAACTACTTTGTTGCATCGTATTCAAAGAGATAAATAAGAGAGTCATTGACATCATTATTCTATATACGTACATTGCTCCCTACGACCATCTTGAAGAATCCTTCATGGAATGAGTTGGAAGAGGGCGTATCTAAGTTGTGCTCAATTATCATACAACAACTTAATTTCATCCCGCTTTCTCACGTATAGTAAGGCTAGTTTTGGTTCAAAAAGTATATCATGATTTTATTGTAAGAAAGCGCTTTAACTTGACTGGATGATTCTAGTTGCACACAATACAAGTGCATTAATAGCATCACGGTCTATGTCTTGACTGCTTTTCTTCTTCTTCTTCTTTTTGGCATCTTCTTCAGCATCTTTATGCCTATTGCATTTTACACTGTGTGCCCATCCATCTATATTGATTTTATTTCTTTATCATGGTCTTCTCTTTTCTTCTTCATAATCGGTTCCTTATCATCTATATATATTTCATTTCTTTTTCTATTCTTTCATTTTTTTTTCACATTATTGATTACATGTCGCATCCGCAGAACTTAATTCTGTCGTCGCATCTCTAACTCATCTGCTGTGCTCTTCTTTGTTGGTAAATGTTCCCCTAATCTTCCCATCAATCAACATTTTGAGACCGGGAATCTATCTATCTATCTACCTATCTATCTATTCATCTATCAATCTATCTATCTATCTATCTATCTATCTATCTATCTATCTATCTATCTAACCATCTATCAATCATTCAGTCTGTCAAATTCTCCCTTTCGCTATGCACTTCAAATTCACGCCTCTGTGTTTGTCAACGTCAAAGAGAAGTCAACTCTTAAAGTGGCCTCGCCGTACACATTTCATCTTTTCCTCCGCATTGGGTATCTCGATTCCCTCCTCTTCTCGGGGTCTGGAACAGCATTTTGAATGAATATTGAGTTTCGGTCGATCCCGAGCTGTGAATGTCGTTTAGTCAATAATTCATCCCGAGTGGAGTGGGTGTTTTGTGTAGGAGCGGTGTAAATCACATCCGAAAAGTGTTCCCTTTCGAGCTGCAGCAGAACCGACTCCATTGTGAGAGGGAGGGATAGCCGACAACCTACCACGTCCGTATAGGAAAGGGTCATTGACACTTTTTCCCCCGTTTAGTCGCATTTCTCAAAAGGACTATTATTACATAAAAGTGTAACAGGAACAATAAGCTCACGCTTATCGTTTTAAACTTTCTTAAACTCAATTTTGCTTTCCTATCTTCTCTCATAAAAGTCCGTGTCTCTAGTAATGATTTCGATGCTTCCTTGATTCTTCTGTTTTCCTTTCCTCTATTATTGTTACGAAATTAAATTAATCATGAAGCGATGTAATTGCAATCGACGGATTTCAACATTAGATAGTTCGAATATAAAAAAAACCCACTCAAATAACACATTAACATCTCGAAAAGAAAGAGGTTGAGAGGCATTAGAAGCGTGAACCTATAGATGTACACTGTTGGGAAGGCTAGATCCACCTTCATGACGGAAAGCATCGTGAAAAGAGAAAAAAAATGACTGACAAAAATTGACTGACCCCTCTCTCTGATATACGTGGATAACGGCTGCGTGAGTCTATTACTTTTCTTCATTAGATATGAATGGTGGTTTCCTTACTATTTTATACCTCATATCATGGAGCTACAATGTAGCTCCATGTATTCACTTGCGTGCTTACTTACTTAATATTATGTATTTATCTATTGTTTCAGCATGTGAAATCAATAAATTTCAATATATCATTAACCACTGTTACACATAACTACACGTCATCACGTGGTCGGTCAAGAGTGATAAACTTTGTTACAGGAAGAAAAATAGACCTCTTACAGACAAAGTATATCGCATACATGCTACAACATGATTCCCAGTACGCATGATACGTGATGGGTCTTGCTAGGGAACCAGTTTTAAAAGTGAAATAGGAAAATTTACATGATTATGTAAAGAAAAAACGTAAATGTCCATGATATGCTAAAGAAGTAAAGGAAAATGTAATTCAGACAATAATGGGAGGGGATATAAAAGAACGGAAGAAGAGAATATAGGAAAAAGAGAGAAGATAACGGTAAATGGTCACGTGATGAACAATTAACAATCTTTTTGATTGTTGTACAATAAGAAATACCAAACAATATTCACAAGGATAGGAAAATAACAAATGGATGAGATATATAGTGCTCTACATTTCTGTCTTTAGTCAGTGCTCTGTTGTTAGTATATGATTATGTTCCATTGTTAAAACGTTACAAGCATCTACAAAACGGGGAATAATTTACAATACACTTTGAAGACTTACCTGTTCAATTTTATAACTATATTTTTCCGTAACCTGTTGTTCTATTTTTCCCTTTTTGATTATTTGCTCTTGCCAAAACTAGAATCTATGAACCACAGAGACTGGTAAGGTTTGTTTATTGATATATTGACGAGGTTTGAGAGCATATTCGTTTATGTTTACTTTCTTTCAAGATACAGAATTGTTCGCAACAGAATGGTTCGAAATAAGCCGGCGGATCTGCTCAATTTAACTCGACAAATTTGACATAACTGAATTTCATGTGAGTATCATTCGTCATGTTCAATATAACCATGAGTGAGTGACGATGACCACAAGGATATAGAATTTGAAACATTATATATATATATATATATATATATATATATATATATATATATGCATGTATATGTGTATGTATAAACATGTTGAGATTTCACGTACTGGCTCCATATACATACATACATATAAATGAAGAATCAAACTGGTAATGCATTTTTGGCCAATAAAGCATGAGTTTATTCGACTCAAATTTTCGACGTGAAGACTTCGGGGAAGACTCCTGAAGAAGGCGTAGGACGGCGAAAATCTGAGTCGAATAAACTCATGCTTTATTGGCCGAATATGCATTACCAGTTGATTTCTTCATTCATATGTATATATATATATATATATATATATATATATATATATATATACATATATACATATATATATATATATATATGTATATATATGTATATATATATATATATATATATATATATATATATAACACTAAAGGGATGGTAGAGTTTGGGTTGAGACCTTGCTTCAGGTTTCTAACTTTTTTTTGTGAGATAATGAGAAACTTCTTTTGAAATAATAATGAAAGAGCATGTAATTCTGAGAGGAATTCACTGTTTATTTGACGAAAATTGGCTTTAAAATCGCTGAGATATTCAAAACAAGCGATACTAATAAAAGGTGGGACCCACCTTTTATTAGGATCTTATATGTTTTACTTTGTTTTTGGATGTTTCAGCCTTTTGAAAACGGATTTTCATCAAATAAACTTTGGATTCCTCTTAGAATGGTATGCTCTGTGGCATTTCATTGGTGGTTTCTCAGTATCTTCCAAAAAGTTATAAGCTCAATACTCTTCAAATCGTGTTCATTCTAATACACAAAAACAAGGGCAGGAACAATTGTTTCACTGAGGGACATGCCAACAATAATTTAAGATGGTTTCAGTTTAAAATGATAAACACCAGTCCATGAGAAATTAGGTTATGAAGAGAATAGCAGGACTTGAATATTTTTTAAGATACAAGCATTAACACCACTATTATTTATGAAAAGTTATCTTTTATGTATAAACAGATTTGAAATAATGTTTCCAACGAGAGCCAACTGTCAGAGGTTTGAAAATGCTAATGAGATATGTAAACATATAAAGACGCTCTCACAAGAATATGGACTTTCGACAGCAAACTTCAAAAAGTGGTACCACATTTCACTCTCTGTTAGGATACCCAACAAACAACATCAAAATACATTCATCAATTCATCGAGAGATGCAGGAAATGTGTATGTTGCACGAAGGCTTTGGACAATTCACCAGGAAGTTAATTACTTTCTTAAACTTTGTTTGTAGCGGACAAACAGTCGTGGTATAATTCGGCAATGCACCTAAATGCAGTCCAACTACATTATGTAGGTTGACTGCGATAGGCAGACCTAAATCAAACAATTAGAATGATAGATTCATTATATATGTATATGTATCATATATATATATATATATATATAAACATAATAAATACAGTTGTATATGTTATAGACACAAACCCATAACGGCTAATTGATTCATCCTTATTCAGAATTGCATCACATAATCGAGCGATTAATCAAAGGGAAATCAGATAAACTTGGAAACAAGCAATACCTTGATGTTGCTGACATCCAGGGGAAAAAACAAACAAAGTGAGAAAAAAAAAAGTCCGTCTACGAATTATGTCAGTTAAGAGAATCCCGCATTGACGACATCGAAAGTGCGCATGCTCAAATGCTTCTATCGAGGCCACGTCAACATTCGTATACTTCCCCCGTCCGTCACTGGGTTCCTGACTTGCAAATGTTAATTGCTCCTTGATTGCAACTAGCACTGCGCTATAATAATCGTGATATGAATCGGCAAACTATGTAACGGCTTGATGATGACACACGGCTGGAAGCTCTGCTCGGGGAGTCGCGTAGGTTTTATACTTACTCCCACGGAATTTCCGTCCTCGGTTACTTTGCAATATATAAATGCGTCGTGCTTCGAAAGTGTGTGTTACTTGCGTTATGTGCTCCGGAGGAAGGAAGAGGCCTGCTAGAGTCAGTGCTTTTTGGCCGCATTAGACATAGAATGAGACGAAGGAAAAGATGGAAAGTTTCATCGCGGCCTGCATGATATAATGTTCCTGTCTGACTTCAGGCCAGCGATGCGGCCACGCCAGGGGAGGTCACGAAAAATATGCTTTTAAGGTTTAGAATTTCACTGTCAGCTCCGTCAGTAATTTTCTTGACGCAATTACGAAGGGAGAGGACAGAAGACTGCCACGGGCCTTCGGGGCAGCCCGAGAGACGGAAGCATGGGAGCCGGCCTGGTCTCCTACCGCGCCTGGCCCGCCGGCGTAGCGCGAGGCGAGGTCCCGGACGCTGATTAGATGTGTAGCCTCCCGTTGCATTGAGAGGGACTGAACAGAAGTTGAGATGAAACTTGTGTGAAAGTCGTGCAATTCACCGTGTTCCCAAGTTCCATATCACTATAGAGGAGGACTTCATTACCGTAAAAACATAGAAAGGAGAGAGAGAGATAGAGAGAGAGGAAGGGGGGGGGGGGGGTAATATATGTGACTTTTTTTTTCTTTTCGCAAAGATGAAAAGTCGTAAACACATGTACAGCACAGTATGCCTATGTATTGTTGACGAGACAATTCTACACATCAAGAACTGAATGATCAATGCATGGATCTGATGATCTGACTTGCAAAGCTTATTGTACTAAATGAAAATGCTTGTATAATGGGCCATCACAGTGAAAATAGTTTTACCAAGGGTGCATGTGAGAATACCTGTTTTGTTGTTGTTTGTTTGTTTGTTTTTTTTCTACCTGTCTGGTTTCACGTTGACATTTTAGAAAATGAAGCTATTCGGTGTTCGGGCCACGAAGAAAAATATTAAGAGAGACCGACCTGAAACAAACACAGATAGATACATGCGCGCACACACACACACACACACACACACACACACATACGCATACGCATCGTTACATTTCCAAATACATTGTATGACATTTCCACAGTCGGTCTACAACGTCCTTGAATCTCAACTACTTTTTTGTTTTTGCTTTAAGACTTACATGATTCCATAAACAATGAGGTGTAGACTAATTATTGCTTGACCGCGTAACAAGGTGCCAAGTAGCTATGTGAGCTTTAAGTCAAAGAGTGAGGGGATATGACTATAGAGGGATGAGTATGACATTCATTGGCGAAACGTCGTATGAATCTTAGATAATAGGTAGCTTTAAATTTTTACTACACAAACATTTAGAGGGGGAAACTGTTCTGAGCATGCGCAAAATCGCTTATCAAAATTTAAAATGCGCGTCGTCTGAGTTTTCACAACGCGTTCTGGGCTATCTTTACGTCCGCTCAATTCACGACTCAGAGAGGTACTATTTTATGACGCACAGATAATTTGGGGCACCATTTTATTTTTTATAGGTCACTGCAGGTTGTGTCCTCGCGTTGTCTGAAGCTACTTTGCAACACGACGCAGGAAGAGGAGAACGTCCAACACGATTGTCGTCTCAAACAGCCGCGTCGCAAATTTAAAGCTCCCTATTAATGGTGGCGGCATGTACAGTGACCACTATAGGTAGCTGCTGTTGAAGATACACCCAGGACAGTTTAACCCATGGAGTCCAGTGTAAACCACACTTCGTCTTGGAGCTATAGCGTTTCTACATGATTTTTACCTGTTCACTGCTGGTGTTTTGTAATGTCCGGGAAAGAAGCAAATCTTTTTCATTTGTTGGTTGTTTGAGTTTTAAAAATGTATATTTATATTTGATTGCTATAAATTTATATATGGTACTTAAATCGGCAACGCAGTCATGTCAGAATACTACAACTTCTGTTTCTCTGTAGCATTCTTATGACAAACTTTTGTTGGGCAAATGTCTGTAGTTGTAGCTGAAAGACACCACCACCACCAACAACAACAACAACAACCACCACAACATCATGAACAACAACGACAATAACAACGACAATCAGCGACAAACATGTGAATGATGAGGGAGGGGGAATCACTTTTGTAAATATACCAGACCTAGGAAACCTTGGGTCTAGGAATATTTCTTGAAGTGAAAAACAATATTAATGATATATTTTCATGGAATCCACGAGGAATGGGATCATAGTGGCGTCCGTTGTGGAGTAACACGCATACATGTTGCAGTATCCAATCTAAGCTGTCTTTATATCTTATAACGTAACTATGAAACAAAAACTATTCTATTATTCATAAAGAAGAAACAAAAGTGAAAGATAAATTGTACAAATTTGGAATATTAGGTATTTCGTCATCATTAAGGTGAGGCGGAAATCTTGTATTGACTTCATTGATTTGTCATCAGATGCCAGATTTTTTTTTCATTTAAAGGAAGCTTAAAGGCACAATTTACCATTTGCAGATGAAATAAAAACCCAACATGAGTGCTTCAAAATAGTTCTAAAATGTGATTTAGGGATAGAAACAACCAATGTAAAAATTTGAATTAGTATAATCAACGCTAAGTATTCTTAAATATACAAAATGTGAACAATGGTTATAACAAAAATGTTTCCAGACTAAACCGTCTATAGTTACGGTTTATTGAGAAAAATAGTGATATCTCCTTATATTTTAGGTTTTATTGCAAATTCTTATACGGTAGGATGTTTTGTGATACAACTGACCTACACATGTGCATCAAATGTGATATCTTGAAAAAATTTTAAATCATTGCTCCCAAAGGTAAACAGGACCTCCAAATTTCAATGGGCTGACCTGACAAAAGAAGAAGAAGAAGAAGAAGAAGAAGAAGGAGAAGA
This sequence comes from Diadema antillarum, assembly GCF_040938485.1. NCBI lineage: Eukaryota > Metazoa > Echinodermata > Echinoidea > Diadematoida > Diadematidae > Diadema > Diadema antillarum. The sequence continues at coordinate 6,435,958 of NW_027271017.1, read as the reverse complement.
AGGAGAAGAAGAAGAAGAAGAGAAGAAGAAGAAGAAGAAAAGAAGGAAAAAAAGAGAGGGCTCGGCACCAATATCATAATCCCAGTTTATATCATTTGTGACTGTAATGCTAAGGAAAGCTAGAGAACTGGGGAACGAAAGATAGAGTAATATACATTGTATAGGGTAAAAGGGTGGAGGACTGGAGTTAAAAAAGTGGGGGACTGGGAAAAGAAATACAGAGCACTCAGGGGAAGAGGTGGAAAACTGGGATAGAATAAAAGTTGGAGGTTTGGGTAAAGAAGTTTGAGAACTGAGGTAAACTTAAGGGGGGAAGAGGGAATGGGGAAGGAGAAAGGAGAGCTATACTACAGAGTACTATAGGGGAAAAACCTAGAGTAGAGTACTAGAAGGATTGGGGTTGGAACTGAAGAAAGAAAGGGACACTTAGATTGGACGAATTAGAAGACTTGGGTAAAACATGGTGGGAGGCTAGAGAAAGATAGGGTAAGGGGTGGTGAAGGACTGGGGTAAAAAAAAAAAGAGGTGGGTGGCTGGGGGAAAGAAAGGTAGAGTACTATATGATATCAAAAGGGAATATTGTGAGTACCTGGGTAAAAAGAATGTGAGGGAGCAGAAAAAGAAAAGTATAGTGTACTGGGGGAAAAGGTGTAGGACTATAAGAGAGTTTAAAAAAAGGGGGGTAATGGGGAACTGGAAAAAGAAAGGTAAAGTACCAGGGAAGAAGTTGAAAGGCCGGGGTTAAAAAGAAGGGTACTTCGGAAAAGAAAGTTAGGATACTTTGGGAAGCGCAGATGGAAGAAAGGGATATAAAGGGGGGGGCGACTTAGAAAAAAAGGATTCCGGACTGATTGAAGAAAGATAAAGGAATGATGGAAAAGAGGTTAAAAAAATACAGGAAGAAAGGTGTGGGACTGATGGAAGAAAAGTAAAGGACTGGGGGAAGGATGCTTCGGGACTACTAGTTTATAGTCAAAAGATGGGAACGGGGTAAAAAGATGGGGTACTCAGGGAAGAAATGACGAATCGGCAAGGGGAGGTCACACGCGAGGTCGGAAAAAGAAATACAAACCCCATCATGATGTACAACTCTCCTTATACTAAGTATTATACGGAGAGCCCTTGCGGGTTCTTCGTATAAAACAATGAAGAAGAAAATTTGGACAATGCCCCTCGTGTCATAACCAAGGGACTGCTATACACCCCGAAGGAAGTGAAAATCACAGTATTAGAAATTGAAATGAAGCACTTGACCATGAAAACGGCGATCTTCAGCATGAAATCCAGTCCTGCGACGTGAGAGGGATTGGACTGAGAATCAGTCATGGGAGTTTTGCCTTTGACTTTTAAAGATGGTATCGCTCGTTTTCCGAGGTATTTGGATGTGTTAAGGGGCGCCTCCAGCGTAAAAATTGCACACTTGAATCACGGACCTCGTCGTACCAATCGAATATACCGAGTACCGAATTGAAAGAAAAAAGAAATCAAAGGGATTGATTTCAAAAAGTTTTGAATTTCCCCCGAAGAGTCAGAATTTTGCTTAAATTCTCCTAAACACTAATTTTTCTGATCTGAGATGCTGATTTCAGACCTCCTGCTTAATTAACTGAAAGGACGATTAATTTAGAGCTCTTATGGGACTTTCCCAACCTTCATCCCCATTTCACCCCCCCCCCCCCTTTCCCTTTCCCCTCCACTCCTCCCTTCTCTTAGTCCTCCGTTCTTCACGGGAAAAGAAAATTGGTTAGAATTGTCAAATTATCATCAGTTGTCAGTTAGAATGAACAATTCGGGTTATTCATCCCCACTGAAGAATGGGAAACTTACTGGATGATGAAAATGGCATCCAACATGAAAACAATAAGACGGGGGATGACGAACAGTCACGTGACCGAGATTATAAACGTTAAACATCGGACGAGTTCGCAATACTTTCCCATTAATTACATGTTCACAGACTTTTGACAGTGATATTGAAGATTCAGAATATGCATAGTAGCTGTGGGCATAAGCAATAAGAGAAAATGAAATGAAATAAGAGCAAAGATCATAAATCTCAAGTCACCCTGAGTAGATCATGTTGATTTGATTTTATTTCATGTATATGTAGCAATATAGTTTTAGGTAAGAAATTATTCACAGTAATGCTAGCGAGTGTTGGTAACTACTTCGTATATAGGGCATTTATTGATCGTTTTATCTTCCTTATCAATGATACTCATAAGAAATGATAAATACCTTAATATCTGAGTGAAATAAAGACTTACAATGTTAACCTGTAGTTATGATTTGTTTTCTTCGCTGTGATTATGATAACATGTATAGTCTTATAACAACGCAAGATACGTGACGGAGATTTATTTATGATGTCACAAAAAATGAAATCAGAAATAAAACTGAAATCACCCTTCAGAATAGGCCTTCAGAATAGGTTTAAACTTTTACAAATTTGACGATGGAAATGAATGTGTGGTATAATCAAAAGCAAACAAGAGTGAACACATTTTGGATATCATCTCAACCTGCAAACTGAACACAAAACTATCAATTGGATAGCGTAAAAGGTTATTAGAATCTACACAGATGGTAGTACCTGGAGTTATTTTGAGCTGTTTATATTGTTATCTTCGATTCCGAAAGAAAAAATTTATCCCTTGCCGTTGACATTTGTTTTTCAAGACCAAAGTATCTTGTCTTACTCATTTTAATAACTTAAACGAAAGAAAGAAGATTTTTCACATCATGGAAGAAAATAAGATTTTTTTTTTTTTTTTTGCTTCTTGCTGAAACATTGGCAAAAGTTGGCTCGCTGAGACAGCCATCGGGTGTTGAAAACTTTTGCAATGAATGAAGATGTTCTTTGTCTGTTGGTTGTTGTTGTTTTTTATTTGATATTGCGTAAATTGCTCATTTTGATTGCTTTGGTTTTGTTTGTAGTCGGTTTATAGGGCAGGAATATAAAGGGGGTTGTATGTATGATGGGTCATCTCTTTACCTAAAAGAAAATATTGGAGTTCGTATTGTATTTTGTGGCAGTTATAGTCATTGCGTGATTCGGGAGTGCGAAATTGTGACGCGTGATGTGTTAAGTGAAGGAGTTGAGGAAACACTTTAAAAAGGGACTTTATAATTTTGAATGTTGCTAGTCACATTTATTTGATTAATTGTGTTATATCGCTGCCTCACTCAGTTGATGTAGTCTTGATAAGAGTATGTCAGTCACAAACGGCTATGTGCACTCTTAATCCGTGATTGACTACTGTGATAGTTGCACCATTATGGTATCTATCATTATCTTGTTATTTTAGTTATTATCATTGCTATTATTGTTATCATTAGTATCACTCTAGTTATTTTTCATCTCATTTGAATCTATAATACAATACAAAGTATTAAAATGAATTGTAAGGGCAGTTTGAGCGAGAGAGAGAGAGAGTAACCTAAATTGTTCAACTTTCAAGTGACGACTATAGAATATCGTCTGCGTCCTTTTTGTCTTGTTTGTACACAGTGCATGCCTCCTGACTCTCGAGCCTGATTCCAGCAGCTGATGTGGTTGGCGGTTGGTGAAACGCATTTCCTGTTCGGTTTTGGCAGAGAAACGCCAACGTCTTGTCCTTCAGGCTCCTTTTTTCTTTCTTTCTTTCTTTCTTTCTTTCTTTCTTTCTTTTTTCTTTCTTTCTTTCTTTCTTCTTTTTTTGAATTAACAGAAATGACATGACGGCTTGAGGCAAGACAAACAGGAATAGTCACTCCCATGTAGGGGAAACCACGCGGGAGACGTGATGAAGATGGCATGGCTGCGGAAGACAAGAATATAGGCGTGTCTTCTTTCCACACACAATGTCAGCTCTAGTCAGATTCGCCCTTTTCCGAATGTAGCGTCCTTTTGGAAGAAGTACATTATATACACCTCCCCCCTCCCCCCCCCCCCCCTCGTTTCAGCCGACAATACAAACTCAAGCGTCTAATCTGATGGAAGGAAAAGTGCTATCGCTTCGAGCAAAACATTTTAAAAGTATTATCTCGGTGACTAGGAGCAGAGGACGCCCCCAAACAAATCTATCCTTTCCTCTTCAAACTGCTTGTATCTGTTTTATGATAAGCATGAGGCGACAAAGCAGGGGCTTATCGCATTATTCTGTCAGGTGCGGAATCTAGAATCGCCTCTATCATCCGACCTTAAACTCATCATATTCAATGCGTCGCTTCTTGGCAACATATAGGGCCTATAATTTCCCATTTTACTTTTTGGTACCTTCCCCAAGTGCTCGTCACACATTTTTTTTTTTTAAGCCGATGTCTATTACGTTGCATTATTGTCACCTTGCTATTCACTTTCCACATTCTTCGTTGTAAAATCATGCTTAGCATCCTTCATAACTAGTAGAATGTTAGGAATATAAGTGTCTGCATGCTGTTACCTTTGTGTGTGTGTGTGTGGGGGGGGTGTTTGGAGTTTCAAGACATATACTGCTTGTCATATCGTTGATGATGAATATCGTTCGAGCAATTCTCATCATGACTTTAACGTCGTCTTTCTGTTTTCTCCATCTTTTTCAATTGCGTCATTATTCTCTATATACCTCTATACAAGGGTGATGTTCGTTATTCCGAAGGTTCGTTATTCCGAAGCAAACCAATTCCCTATACCTATAGAGGTTCGTTAATCCGAATATGAAAAGGGGTTCGCAAATCCAAACATTTGTGGCGTTATACCGAAGGTTCGTCATTCCGAAGGTTCGTTAATCTGAAGACGAAAAGCTGACGTGCGTTCTAGCGAACCTTCGGAATTACGAACCTCATTAATAAATTCATTGTGTGCATGGGACGTATGATTTTGAACGATTATGCGCCAACACTATACACATTGTGTTTTCCAACAATCTTCTTTCAAGTAGAATGCAAGCCCAAGATCAAGCTACGTAGTTCAACGCAGCAAAACCAATTTAGTTGGGTCACTATATCGAACCAACTTAGGATATGTGTGTTCTATGTTAAACCTGAATGATGGCGTACAACGCTTATGTCTTAATCCATCATGTAAGCGTATTTTGGTAATTCAGTCTTCTTAATAGAGGTATCTGCAGTCCGAATGAATTATCAAGCCACTTATACCAGTCCAACGGTCTGCTAAGTTTCCAATCTCTCTATTCCTCCGTTAGGCTATCTGTTAATCTATTCATCTGTCTGTTTCTGTTTTGTTTCTGTTGAGGGTGTTGTTGTTGTTGTTGTTGTTGTTGTTGTTGTTGTTGTTGTTGTTTTAGTGGTTTTTAAGCCTCTTTGCGTGATGAGATTTCAGTTGAATAATGAGGTACTTGCTATTCATTCACTCATTCATTCATTTTTATTTTCATTTCTAAACAATGTACATGAATTATTATAAACTCCAGAAAAATAACATATTTTATGCAACATTATAGTATCACATAGGAACGCATCTCGGGAGGGGGTATATTAGGGGGAATAAAATGAGTGAAGTCATGGTCAGTATATTCTTGATGTTGGGCGAAAAAGGAACAATTCCTAGTCAAATTAACTAATAATGGGTTACATGACATTAATAAAAAAATTCTTTAAAGTTATACAGAATTATTTCAAACTGGCAGAACCTTTTATACCTTTGCTATATTGCAAGGAATTCTATCATTCAGGACTACTATAAATAAACTTTTTTTTTCAGTGAAAAGAGTTAGTATAAGGATCAAAAGGTACTCATTTGTTTGACGAGTGGAGTATTTGTAAATACCTTTAATTTTGGTAAACATATTTTGAAAAAAACTAAATGAAGTGTTAATGAATTATTAAGTAAGCTATACATATTATTGACCCAAATGAAAATAATGCAAATCCCTAACTTTCAAAATATAAAATAACTCATCAGTACAAGAATATTTGAAAATATTACATAAAATCATACTAAGTGCCTTCTTTGAAGGAGAAATGTTTTATTCAAATAAATTAGATGTGTATAACCCTATACTATAACTCCATAAGTTTAGTAAGGTAGAATTAAAGTTGAATATAACTTTAATAAGGCTTCAACTCAGGGAAACAAATCCTTATTGATTACGCCTATATTTCTAGATATTATACGGCATACACAAGCTATCTGTCGATTTTCGAGGGAGCTTGTTATCTACTGTTGAACCAAGAAGTTTAGCAGAATAAAACTGTTTGATAAGTTCATATTCAAGAATTATATCATCATAAAATCACATTTGTTTACTGTAGCACTACTTCTTTGCGACATCCAGATTTGCTTCTTTGAAAAAAAAAAATCATTGTTACTCAAATATTCTACAACTCTGGTGGATATATCATTTTTTTAAAATACTTTAGATATAGTAGGCAAAAGTAAAATGGTTTGTAACTATTTAAATCTTTATTGTCCTTTTTAAATGTGAATTATTTTTGAAATTTTTATAGCATCTGGTACCATGCCCTTATGTGATTGACAGGTTGAAAAGATAAAATAGGTGTTCAGCAATGTAAAATATTATATTCTGAAACAGTATATCATCGATATAATCATAACCAGAACTTCTTTTAGGCAATTGATTACGAATAATATCAAGGATCTCATATGTTGATACAAGGAAGAACAAAAATGAGTGTTGATTACGTTCATCTAGGTACTCATCAAATTTATGATGAGACAAGGAATGCTTTTAGAATGGTTCTGACCAGTAGTTATATATATATATATATATATATATATATATATATATATATATATATTGCTACCATAAGTCTCTATTGTATTTCAGATCCATTATACTTAATTTCAGAAATAACATTTCTTTAATTATACTTATGTATAGTATAAATAATCTATCTCCAGGCATTACGCATATGCATAGCACCTCACATGCATTATTGAGTTTTGTAGAAAAAGTAGCACATGCTATCGACAAATCTTCACATCTCATAGGTTTGTTCCTGGACTTCTCCAAGGCCTTCGACACCATTAATCATGATATTTTATTTAATAAATTACACCATTACGGAGTCCGTGGGAAGGCCTTGGAGTGGTTCAGGAGCTACCTCTTGAACAGGAAGCAATATGTCTCTTTAAATGGTTGTAATTCACAAATGTTAAATGTTAAATGTGGGGTCCCACAGGGAAGTTTATTAGCTTCGCTTCTGTTTCTTATTTATATAAATGATTTCTGTAGATCATCAGATATTCTTTCTTTCATTCTCTTTGCGGATGATTCAAATTTATATTTTTCGCATAATAATCGTTTTACCCTTGTAAATACATTAAATTTTGAATTAGAAAAAGTTGCTCAATGGATAAAAGCTAATAAATTATCTCTTAATCTTCAAAAAACAAAATATATGCTTTTCAGCAACTCCATTGAGGCACTACCTGTTGATATTATCTTTGATGGCACACCACTGGAAAATGTTTCTTATATCAAATTTCTGGGAATAACAGTTGATAATAAGCTTTCATGGAAATTTCATATTGATAGTATATGTAAGATTATTTCACGAAATATTGGTATAATCAACAAGATTAAATTTTGTCTTCCTTTGTCGTCCCTGCTTACATTATATTCATCCCTCATATTGCCTTATTCAAATTACGGTATTCTTGTATGGGGAAATACATATCAAACTCTTTTGGATAAATTACTTCTGCTACAAAAGAAGTCACTGCGTATTATATGTCACACTGCATATTTGTCTCATACTGATCCGTTATTTTTTGAAAATAAAATATTCAAAATTAAAGATTTGTATTTGTTTAATTTAGGACAATTTATGTATAATTACAATAAAAATAATCTTCCATATATATTTGAATCAATGTTTTCAAAAAATCAATCCGTTCATAATTATCCTACAAGGCAATCCAACGAATTTCATTTGCCATTTTTCAGGACTTTGCTGGCTCAGCAAACCTTCATCTACGAGGGGCCAAAGTATTGGAACTCACTTCCCAACGACATAGTAACAGCACAAACTTTGAATTCTTTTAAGAACAAATTAAAATTCTTTCTATTGAAATTTTATGATATACAACTAAATTAGGTTCGGTATTATTGTCTCAATCAAGTCATCTTTTTTACAAGTATTAAGATATCACACAGAAATCATCTTTTAAGGAAAATAATCTGTCTAACATAAGTTTACCTCAGATATTTCTTTTATTGTACCAGACAACAGTGAGTCTATTCTCTTTCTCTCTTTTATATCCGTTCCTAAGCATTCATACCGGTATATGCACCCAATCAATCGCAATATCAAACCAGGGAGCGTTTTATTGTTTTATTATTGCATTTACATCATGAAGTACAGTATGCTTGTGTCCACGATGGCGTGTGTTGTACCATAGTCTCATTTCCCCTCTTTTCTTCTTTTTCCTGTTTTTTTCTTTCTTTTTCCTTCCTAAGTTAATTTCATGTCAGTTGACATTGGTTTCTTTGATTTTGTGTACGTATTTTCCGAGGGTCCCATACCCTACAAGCTTTGCTTTTTAGTGGGACCCTCCATTTCCATTCTAATCTTTGTATTATTGTATATGTACTTACCTTAGAAAGGAAATTCTGTTGTTACTCGTGACCACTTGTACGTTTTCTTTGAAATTGTTCTGTAAATGTATTGTATATAATTTTCCCTGTTTATTGAATGGAAATGGAAATGAAATTGAAATTGAAATTGAATTGAAATTTCATCTTGAAACAAAGCCATTTTCTAATATAATGATTCCATTTCTCCCCACGCAATATTTTAGTGATGGTATTTTACATGTTGTTATTCAATATATCTGTCATACATGCTGTATGCTTATCATGTGATTGTTGTTATCTGTTTAGACTTATGAACATAATTTTAATTATTTTTACGATTAAAAATTGAACGCAACAACGACTTGGAAACCCACTTCAACTTTACATTTCGTTTATAATCATGCGACCTTACAACTGACTAACGGAATATGAATATCTAAAAAAAAAAAACTTTATCTATAAAGATATAATGAGGCACATTTATATCTTGCAACATATATATTTCAGATCAGTCAGTTTCCATCACAGACTCAAAGACTCAAAGACATCAACGATTCTTGGATCGGGCTATGTCTTCAGATGTGAGCTTACGCCTTTTTTTTTTCATAATTTTGTATTTTTCTGGTCTTCAATTAAAAGATGATTACATACAAATTGCTTGATGGTCATATGATTTAAGTACATGTCAGGATCAGGGAGAGGGTTTACATTACCCCAAAAAAAAAAATATATATATATATATTATTTATTATGGTGGCAGAGTTGGTTTTGAAATTAATAGTGACAATGTGCAGAGAGCACCGTAGAAATTCGCGGGGATTATGCAGTTCATCTCATTTAGGTAAATCGGTAACAAAATCTCCTAATTTGAACCATTCATTGTTTAAAATTGAAGGTTCTTTTAATCCATCATTAAGATGATAATATATATATATATATATATATATATATATATATATATATGTATATATATATGTATACCTATAATTGTTATCATTATTATTATTGTTATTATCATCATTATTATTATCATTATTATTATTATTATTATTATTATTATTATTATCATCACCATTATCATGATTATCAGCATTATTTTGGGGACCTGCATACAACATCTTAATATAATATATATATTTTCCGATTAGGCTCGTTGATTATGTGAATAAAGCTTCTACAAAATTTTCCATTCGACTGTATTAAGCAACGATTCCACCTCATATCACAAATCATAACCAAAGTTTGCCAGTCGTGAAATTCTTCCATTTCATAGGTTCAAAATACAAATTCTTAGGTAAAGCTTTTGTACTCGATTGTAATATAGCTCCAAATTAATAAACACTGTTACTACTTCCTCTTTTTTTCTCAACTTATTCCTATTCAGATATCCTCTTCTATGTCCTCTTGTATTCGTCTCGTACCATTCCCGTTGTATTATCCTCCTCGACTTGATGCTTTTTACTAGATCGAGGGATTTGTGGTTTGTAGATTCATATCAACATTGCATCACATGTCAAGCCAGGATGCATCAAGTAAGATCTTTCCATATTCTCTTCATGTAGAATTCTATAGGCCTATTCATATCTAGACTAGCAGTTATGGGGAAAGTTAAAGATGTATGTGGCGTATGTGGAAAAGGAGTTACAAGGAAAACAGGAGGTATCCAGTGTGAGGGAAATTGCCAGTTATGGTTTCATCCGCATTGCATTAATCTAAACTACCATGAATATATAGATTTAGGGAATAGCTCCGTTATATGGATTTGCAATAAGTGCGGAATGCATAACATTGGAATGAGTATGAAGTCAGGGATTGGTAGCGATATCTTGGGATTTTCGTCTGACGATAACACTTTTGATGCTCTCGACCCGGGCTCAGAAGAGGAGGAAGAAAATGCAGATGATGTCAATAATACGTCATTCACACAGAGTGATATTGGTTCACCACTTCATATGTCTTCACCCAGTAGAAAAGTTGTAAGACCTAGGAAATCTAACTTCCGATCCATTAAGATCCTCAATGTCAACTGCCAAAGTATTCGCGCCAAAAAACAGTCTTTCCATCTCCTGACGCAAATACATGATCCAGAAGTTGTCATTGGTACTGAATCATGGTTATCGTCATCAGTCAATAATAATGAGGTATTCCCAACTGATCAGTATCATATTGAGAGAAGAGATAGACCTAATGACCCTCATGGTGGAGTATTTATTGCTACTAAGAGAGAACTTCTAGCTACAAGAGAAATTGAACTTGAAACAGATTGTGAAATTCTCTGGTGTAAATTAAATATGGCGGGATCTAAGACTCTACATATAGCTGCGTACTACAGGCCTCATGAAAATGACGAGGAGAGTCTTGCAGAGCTTCAACGATCCCTTTGTAAATTGAATCGCGATCATATGGTAGTCATAGGAGGTGATTTTAACCTACCTGGATGGGATTGGGAAACAAGACAGGTGAAAGCATGTCATCACCCAGCGCTTCATCATGCTTTTGGTTCTATGCTTGATGACCATGGGTTAACGCAGGTAGTTATGGAAACAACCAGGAAAGAAAACGTCCTTGATCTATTCCTAGTAAATAATCCAACGTTAGTCACTGATGTCTCAGTTGTACCAGGCATTTCAGATCATGATTGCCCAATTCTCACGATTGCTGGTTGTCCAACTCGCCAGAAGCTAGTAAGAAGGAAAATTAACATCTACAGCAAAGCGGATTGGGAGAAATTTGCTGATTTCATGCAAGGTGTAGGCAAGGAAATTGAAGATAAGCTTGACTTTTGCTCAGTGAATGAGGCTTGGGTTATGTTCAAGAATGGAATAGAGAAGGGAATGACAGAGTTTGTTCCACATAAGATGACATCCAAAAAGAATGACATATCTTGGATTTCAAACAAGATTAAAAGGTTGATCAAAAGGAGAGATAGGTTGAACAAAAAAAGTCGGAACATGAAATTGAGAAACCACGGGGTAGTCCCTTTTCAATTGGAGGAAGAGTTGAAAGCAGTTAAGAAATCACTGCAACAGGAGCTAAGGAGGGCTTATTGGAATTATGTGGAATCTCTTTTTTCTATCGATGAAGATACCACAGAATTTGAGTGTATGAAGAGATTTTGGGGCTTCATCAAACACAACAGAACTGATAATACAGGAATAAGAGAACTGAAAAGTGATGGTATTACGATCACTGATCCAATTGCAAAAGCTGAAGTATTGAACCAACAGTTCAAAAGTGTTTTCACCAAGGAAACTCCCATACCGAATGACTTACTACCGGAAACCCCAGACTTTGAAGAAATGGAGGATATTTTGTTTACATCAAAGGGTGTAGAGAAGTTGCTTTGTGGTTTGAAGACATATAAGGCCCCTGGACCGGATGGTATAACTCCACGAGTCTTGAAGCAGCTGGCAAAAATTCTGGCTCCAATTCTTTGCAATATATTCCGGTTGTCATATGAATCAAGTGAAATACCAAATGATTGGCGTGAAGCAAATGTTGTACCAGTCTACAAGAAAGGTAATCGATCTACTCCTGTAAACTACCGCCCCATTTCGCTGACATGTATTTGCTGTAAACTAATGGAGCACGTTTTAGCCAGCAAAATTATGAAGCACGTGGACGAAAATAACATCATTTTTCCCCTGCAATATGGCTTCCGTAAGAACATGTCATGTGAACAACAATTACTTGGTTTCACAAGCGATTTACATAGGAACTTGGATGCAGGACGTCAAACGGATGTTATAGTCATGGATTTTTTAAAAGCTTTTGACAAGGTTGGGCATGAGCGGCTTTTACGTAAACTGGACTACTATGGTATGAGGGGGAAAAATCTGAAATGGATTCAAAGTTTTCTCAATGGAAGAAGTCAGAGGGTTGTTTTGGATGGTATTAAATCTTCTTCAGTAGCGGTAGGATCTGGAGTGCCTCAGGGGTCGGTTTTTGGGCCTTGCCTCTTTCTACTTTACATCAATGACTTGCCTGATGGTCTCGCGTCAAAGGTTCGCCTATTTGCCGATGATGCAATTTCTTACATGACCATCGACAATCAACATCATACGCAAAATCTTCAAGAGGACCTAAACAAAATTGGTGACTGGGCGAAAAAATGGATGATGGATTTGAACACAGATAAGTGTAAGGTTTTGACAATATCCAGGAAAAGAAGTAAGGTGCAACACGTGTATCATCTAAATAACGCCCCTCTTGAATCTGTTGAATCCGTGAAGTACTTGGGTGTAACCATCACTTCTGATTTGAAGTGGACCCAACACATTAACAATACTGTCAATAAAGCCAATAACGTGCTTGCATTTCTAAAACGCAATCTTCGCATAAAATCTGATGTTAAAGCCACAGCTTACAAAACGTTGGTTCGACCAATTGTTGAGTATGCTTCCACAGTTTGGGACCCATCTACCAAGAACCTAATCCACCAAGTGGAAATGGTCCAGAGAAGAGCTGCGCGATTCACTTTAAATCGCTGCCATAACACCTCGAGTGTCACCAAAATGCTACAAGAACTTAATTGGACCACTCTGGAACAGCGCGGAGAAAATGACAGGCTAATTATGATGTACAAAATACACAATAATCTCACTCCTCTTTCAGCACAGGACTATATCATCAAACAGGCTACTCAGTTAACGAGAGCCTCGCAACCACACTCCTACCAGGTACCATATTCGAGAAGTGAATCGCATCGCCATTCGTTCTTCCCAAGAACTGTAAGGAACTGGAATTCCCTGTCGTCAGAAATTGTTTCAGCGCCATCTGTGGGATCATTTCGAAACCGTCTAACGGTTGATCAGAGTGGCTAGTATTTTCGTCAAATTTTCTATGTGCTTGTAAATATCTGTAAATAAATTGTATTATAATGTAAATAGCACCAGTCTGCAAGAATCTTCAGTCTATTGAAGGAGGCAGACTTAATCAGAAGAAGAAGAAGAAGAATAATTATATTCTAGGTTTACGTTCTCTAGTCTGTGTATGTGTGTGTGTGTTGTGTTGTGTGTGTGTGTGTGTGTGTGTGTGTGTGTGTGAGTGCGCCCGCGCGCGTGTGTGTGTATCTGTGTTCTTCCTTCGGTTAGAAAAAAGAGAGAATTACAAGATACCACACCGCCGAGAGGCCGTTACCCAAGTCAGGCAAACTGCCTATTGATAACTGTCTCCGTCACCTGCACATTAAAAGGATGGCATAGTATTGGTTGAGGTGAGGATTTAGCTTTTATCAGTTTGCGAGATACTTAGAAACCACTTTATGAAATGTTAAAGAGCAAACAAAATTTCTAAAAGGAATTCAAAGTTTATTTGATCAAAGTCGGTTTTGGAATGGCTGAGATATCCAAAAATAAAATAAAGCAAAGCAATCCTAATAAAAGGCAGTGGGTCCCAACTTTTGTTAGGATCGCTTTGTTTTGGATATTTCAGCCATTTCAAAACCAATTTTAATCAGATAAACTTTGAATTCCTCTCAGAATTATATGTTCTTTCGTGTTTTATAAGAGGCTTCCCATTATCTCAAAAAAATTATAATAAAAAAGTTGGAAACCTGAAGCCACATCTCAACCGAAACTGTACTGCCCCTTTAACATATAGTGTATTTTGCATACACGTTTGTATCTATTTGTTTATCAATTCATTTCATTTATTCATTTATTCATTCTAATTTTCAACAAGAAATATAAGCGTACAAAACATGCCATGCTAAAAAAAAAGAACAATTTACATATTCTGAACATATCAAAATGATATATAAAATAGTCACCGACACAATAAGTTGTGAAGTCAGGATTAACTACATAATGTTGAAAACGGAGGTGCAGCTAAGAAGCAGGCTTGTAATAAAAGTGCATTCCTTACAGAAGTACTCTTGAAGTACTGTTATTTGTAAATATTTGTAATACACTGTATCTAGCTAATAAACATTTAAATGTTATTTTTCTTTCCGCCAAGTTACCATGCCATATTGAACGTCATATATACCTTCAGATTGTATCTACATGTAAATTGTATATCTATGTATAGGCCCTAGTTGTGTATAGGTTGGTGTTTTTTCATTACCCGCATTATTTAATTTTATTTCGTTTTTCTCCTTTCATTTTACCCATGCTTGTACTCTCATACACTATTGCTTATCTTTTATACATTTGAGTCATTATGTATAATATACAAGAATTGTAGTCACAAGTCTGTTATACTGTTATTTATATTTCTTGTTTGTTTGTACTCTTATACCCGAGAGGGGGTACAAAGAGTCAATAAAGTTATGCAAATTCTACAAAATATATAAGGTTGCTTATTTACCTACTTTGAAACTGGTAATTTCGACTTGAATTGCCTTGTTTGCATTTTATAATATTCGGTGCTATTCATTAAAAGTTATGTTCCATACCTCAATGTGTTTCAGTTGGTGTCATGTTTAAACCAGAAAGTAGAAATGAATGTGAACACAGGAACGTACTGTATCCATCTATCAAGTTTTCGCTGAATCCATCTAGTAATCTGTCTGATTTACGTTTGTCTGTCTTTTCTTGTGCATTGTTAATTATCTTTCTGCCACTATCTATTCATCTAGCAATCTGCCTCTTCATCTATCTATGTGTGGCTACCCTGTATTCTTAACATCTCTACGTGCTTGCTATCTATCTTACGTGCTTGCTATCTATCTAACACGCATCTCCCAAGCTCTATCTGTCTAGCTGTCCATCCATCTGTCAGGCCAGATTTTATCTCTTTCTCTCTCTTTCCCTCTCTTTCTAGCTGGACTGATCGATGACTAATGATGTCATATTGCACAGGTTACTGTCTCGTCCTGTTAACCAAAATATCGACATCTAAATCTTTCTGAACGTGGAATATTGTCATATCCGTTGAGAAAATAAATGATCTGACACGTAAAGAAGTATAGACATGAACATTGTGGTGAAGGACTAGGCAGGTTGTACGCCTGAAAAAAGCCAAATGAACGTGATTTCGCCCCGCACCCCAAACAATCACTTAGCCATTCTCGCCACATTAGACGGTACACAATATACATGATGGGGTAACATGATGGCAAAACTGGTGTAGAGGGGAGGGTGTTTTTTTCTCCTCCTCTTTCCTTTTTAGTTTCTTTTCTTCTCTCGTTCAGTCTCCACAAGTTTATTAGCTAATGATATGAAAATTTGCGAGCCATCTGTTGCCAGCGAGATGCTACACCGCACTTCGCCCGCATCCAGCCCAGCGGTATCATCACCGTCTGAAACGCCGATATTTCCCGGGACTGTGGGTGTCCCGTTTCAGCTGCGATAACACGGCCGAGCGGTGAGAGGCGCACCGAAATGAAATTAAAAGAGTTTAAAAAGAGAAGAGTGGGGTGGGTGGTTTCCGGGCAAGTAGATCAACTGACATCACTTAAGGGCTATTTGGGGGGAGGTGTGTTTTTTTCGGCTCGGCAACGTGGCGAGGGGTTTAAGAGCCGGGAAAGTGAGCTTTTAAACAGATCTGGTTGATTGGTCCGAGGTGCGATGGTTTGGGCGTGAGTAGGCATGTAGGTCGGGGAGATGCGGGGATCTATTGACTGACTTTCCTCCGACTGAAGACATTCCCTTTTATCCATCCACCGCTCCTCCCTTTTCTCTTGCCAGACGACGACATCACACGGTCTCCATGGTGATGAGACTTTAGTCATTGTCGCACGAGCATCAACAACAGCGTACTCACGCACACATGCTCAAAATAAAACACACACACGAACACACACACACACACACACACACACACACACACACAACAATAATGATGATGATCCCAGTGTCCTTTTTATTCATGACTGAGCACTAGATGAAGACGGCGGTAAACCTTGACCTAATTTGCGTTCCTCTTGGGGGAAAGGGAACGCAAAAATCCACGTCCTTTATAAACAAACAAACAAACAAAAGAGGTAAAGAAGCTCCACCGCATTGAGATTCCTAAGACTAAACCATCTACTTCTGATTAATCCCATTAGGGTTAAAGGTCAAACTATCATGCATATTAGCAAGGATATCTTGGGACAGCGTTTCTGAAAGGGGTAATGACAATAATTGTCAGGAGGTCACAAAGCAAGAACGAGATCAACCTGACTGACTCATCCCGCCGGCGGGTAATAAACAACAACAACAACAATAAAGTAATCATCATCACACAACACAACCACAAACAAAAAAAGTAAGCAAAAGAAACAATAAAGACAAAACAACAACATCTCTTAGGTGTAAGAACGGCAAGCTAGTTTACAACCAATCTGGAATCTAAGACTTTTGTAGACGATAGATTCCATTTTTGTTCTAGTCCGGAAGTGGGCGTACAAGCTCTTTGCCAACACCACAAGTATTTTTCTCATTAAAATAGTTTTTGAAACCATTTCCTTTTAAATGTTGATTCTTTTCCTTTGACTCTCACACACATAATGTAAACAAATTCTTGCGCATATTAGCATATTATTATAACGAACACAATAACAAACCAATGGAGATCGACCTTCTGGCAAAGTTTTGTGTTTTACGTTGTCGTTTAATGAGGCCAAACATAGCATTGCTTTACGGGTGATAGTAAGTAAATCCAGATAGCTTTAATTGTGTATAGTTGTTCGGTACAAATATTTCAGTATGAACGATAACACAAATCGTAATTAGATGCTTACATATTCATCATTGCATGTAAACATGTACTACAAGGCTTGATATACACACTATATATATTTATACATATATATCCCATTTTGCGTAAACATGTAAGACAAAAATAAGGAAGCATATCTTTTCAAAGAGTGATATTTGCAATCTGACGTCACTGTACTGTCATATCATCTGCATATCTTGTTAATTTGTGTTCTGTTGGACCAATGAAACATATAAATGAAAAATTTTGTGTGTAGGCCTATTCGTCTATATGAGTATGAGTTAGGTACTTTTCTAATTTTTTAAAAGAGAATTTAGATTTAATAACAGGAAATGTATTTAAGCTCAAAGTGAACGCCGTTGCTACTAGAAATTGTGTAGAAGTATACGAAGGTAGCATATAAAGTATTTGAGTTAGCATACTCCTTGCAAGATGCGTATTCTTAAAATTCATTAATGTTCTTCTGTTTGATGAGTTTGTGTACTATTTTACAAATTTATTACAGTATGTCTGCTTCACACTTATAAACACGCAAATTAAATGCACTCCGGATGAATTGCTAAAATTTTAGAGTGTGTTATTTTTTATATATAACCAAGCGCATTGTGTATCAAAGGTGAATTTGCAATCATCTTGAAAATATTTTGATAACTTATCATATTTATCTCTGTTTTTAAATTTGCCGAAACTTATATTAGTGATTTTATCTTATGCGTAAAAACTACATATCATTATGTGTAGTGCTACCTATGTTCTTATTGTATATACATATAATATATATATATATATATATATATATATATATATATATATACGTGTGTGTGTGTGTGTGTGTGTGTGCGCGCGCGTGTGTTTGCTTTGTGGTAACAGTGACATCTTTTCATCTCGTAAAGCCGATGAAAAATATATATATATTCTCTCGTCGTGGGCCAGAATTTGAACCTGAATCTGAAGTTGAATGAATGTTGGAGGAGGCTCATCATTTGCAACTGTCTTCATTTCGAGTTGAAAAGAGCTATGAACGTAAGAAAACAAGTTTCGAAAACAGTTTATCCCGTTTTGTTTGTGTATTTTTTATTTAGGGGTTTTACGCGAAAATAACAACAACTCACTATACACTTTAAAAGTTATGGCATCAACATCAGTGTCAGTTATGTTTAACACTTGAAATGAATATACGCACTTTCGCATTTTAGAAATATAAAAATATTTTTAAAAAACCGTATATGTTAAAACAGATTTGTTTATTTTTAAGTATACTATTACGGGAAGCATAACAGTTTGAAAGTTTGCTGAAAGTCTGATTATATGTTACATATGCATGTACTGACTGGTAGGGATTATCTAGGGATTTTAGGGGTCATGGGTCAAAGGTCAGGGGTCAAGGTCAACCCCTCAAAAATTCACTATTTCCCTTATGATATATGCAATGCTTGCAGGAATTTTTATTTTATTTTATAAATACATGTATTATTCAATGGAGATTCTCTGGGAAATTTCCTGCCAGAAGGTCAAAGGTTAAAAGGTTAAAGGTTAAAGGTTAAAGACCAGGCTAGAATGTAATTTTTTTTTATACTGAAGTTACACTTTTTATACTTTGAAAATTACTCATTGTATAAACTTGGGAAGGGGTCGAGAGTTAAGTGAAAGTCCTTAAATCCTCAAATACATGTACCTGCGTACTTAGACAATATAGTAAAACCTAGTTCAAGGAAAGTTAACATTTAACGCATTTGTGATGGGCCTGTCCTTTCGGTATTTTGCCATTTATGGGAAACTGTCATCACACATTGTGAAGACATTGTATTATACAGTGTACAATTAATGAGATCCAGGCGTTGTGGAGGAGGCATACCAGTCGCCATAGCGACATTTCTGGTTGATTTTTTTAAAAATATTTATGACTCTTAATGAAATTTGTATCTTTTTATATTGTAAACTGTGATATTAACGTATTGGTACTGTTTTGGGTGCCCCAGGTGGGTTGGGGAGGATGGCCTGAGGGCCCAAGTCATTTAGTTGGCTCTTGCCAGACCAGGGCTGCCCAACCTGGTGCACCCATAACTCTCCATTGTGTGTTTTGATTTTGAATAATGTAATATTGATTTTTATGACTGAAAGCCGAATAAATAATAATAATAATTTTCAGATTCCGATCGCAATCAGACATATACACACACATGCGTCCAAAGTCGTGTGTGTAGACACGAGCTTGCACACACACTTATACACACATGATAATTATAATACCACCGTTTAAACACTTGAGAGCGTATAAGTATAGGAGGGAGAGAGAGAGAAAGATAGGTACATACTAGAGAAAGAGAGACAGAAAATAAACAGACGTTTCCTCATAATCTAAGTGCATGTGATGTTTCTATCAGGACGTGACACTTTATCTATTATATCTTTACAGCTGTACATGGTGCAGTTTTTCTCTCTTTCACAGAAAATATATTTGTGACACTTTCGTTGACACTCGTTTATAAATACACACAAAGTTATAAAAATCAGAGTTGAGAGTGATATCTGTAGAATTGGTGTCTTTTTTGTCTGCGCAATGTTCGTGTGTTCGTGTGTGTGTGTGTGTGTGTGTGTGTGTGTGTGTGTGTGTGTGGTGTGATTTATTGTGTGTATGTGTCTGGGTATACTTATAGAAAAGTGATAGAGAGAGTGGAGATACTGTTTTTGTAGGTCTCTTAGGCAACCGACATTGACCGAGTCGAGATACGCGAGACCTGGAATAAACAAGCAAAGTGGGCGCCATTTCTACTTTTCGAAATCCCTTGTCACACCGCAGTACACCAACGCGATTTCCAGCGGGCTCTAATGTGGGTAACAGGGTGGCGTCTATCTGAACTCAGGAGTTCGCCAAACCTTTTTTTAAACCAGAGGAAATGAATAGACATTAGCCAAGGTCGCAAATAATGGCATGAGCTAAGACTGGTACAGAGTCATATTCGCACACACAGAACATTATTTTTTTTTTTGCATTCGTGTCGCCACACTGCAGAAGTGCACTAAAGACATTCGTCAAACTGTGAATGAATGTTGAAGTCATGTTTGAAACGTTTTTTATTTGTTTAGCAATGGAAGAAGCAAGTTAATCAAAATACACACAAAAAAAAAATTAAAAAATGTAAGAAGCCACGAAGCAAGAAAGGAGAGTTGCTTATCATGTTAAAAAGGACGGGAAACTATTGTGTTTGTGTATCCACAGTTGGTCTAATTTGATATTATTAGATGTTGATGGTTTTGCTTGTTTGTTCGTTTGTTTGTTTGTAGATGCTAGATGATCAGCACTGTAATTGTGATAGGGCAGTCTTCTCTTTGCATGATTTAGGCCTATTCAACTCCCTTTTCAAGGGAAAGTAACTTTCATTATTGGTTTATTTGAGCCTCATAGTGTCCTATGGAATCTATGTCATTAGATGCTGCATGTAAATTGAGCTATCATTGATATGATAAAGTTGTTCTGCGAGAGCCAGGAACGACTCAAAAGTCCACAGCTGCTGGGCTTCACTGGACTAGCACTGAGAGTTTATTGGCTTTGACAGGTCCAAGTTGATTTGTGCCAAAGGGAAAAATCCACTTTATTTCAATATCTCATGAAAGTCTTCAGTGGGTATAGGCCTACAGTGTAATTCTTATGTAGATGTAGTCGCATACGCTCAATTTCTACTTGGGTCTGCTTGTCCGGGAAGATTGGGATTTTGAGCAGTATAATTAAGTTTAGAGTTATATGTTTGCAGACACCTCGTGCCCATCTAGTTTCTAATTGACATCATAATAGAGTGTTAAGAATTGCGGATGAGAATGGCGGATGAGATTCTATTAAAAACAAAACAAAACAAAAACAAAGAAGTATCTTCATAATTATTTTGAAAGGTCATAAAAGGGTTATCGAGGATGAATTTAAAGGATCATTCCAGACGATTTTCATAATTTCCCATCATGTAGCACATAAATCAACAGCTCCATGTATTTGTGGAATTTATTGCGGTTCTTGAGCAGAGAAACAATACTTTGAAAACCTTAAACAAATTACACTGAACATGGATGATGACATTGGAGGCTCACATATTTCAGAAATGTAGCAGTGTAATTCCATTACAATACCGCTTGCTGGCGAATTCACCTCTGTATAATCTATGCATACCTTCTTCTTTTGTTCTGCTTCCTTGAGCCCCAACTTATGCATTCTTACGGTGACCCTGCCATGTCATCATCATTGTTCATTGCAATTTGTTATAAATTTCGAAAATATTCTTATTCTTCCTCCCAATTATCATAAATTCTGAAACTTTGCCCTCAGTATAACTAATTCATAGTTGTTCAAATGTAAAAATCTGACAATCATCCGGAAATCTTCTTTAAGTGTTTGTTGGTACCCCAAGAAATAAAGTATAAGATCTCACAAAAACAGTGTGAGTTTGCGTGTGCGTGTGTGTGATTGTTCATGAGATGCATTATGGTACAATGAAGGAGAGATCCCTTTTTCAAACTTGAATGCTATCTTTTTTTTTCTTTTTTTCTTTTTGAAAATGAAAAATCTATCGTACCAGCCATGCGAATCAAAATATCGTGTTGATCGTTTTATTAATACTGTGGTCGGTGGAAAAGAACATTCCTTATTTCACTTTCATGTCCAGCCCAATTTCAAGGTTGCTTCGAAATTTCCACAATGCATAACTTTGCAGTGCTCAAACTCAAAGGAATTTGCTTTCGTAACAAAGTTATTATCATTTCCGAAGTAATTGAAACTGGGTTCTTTATGACTGTTCTCACACTTGAAGTATACGATGTTCGTCTTTGGGTAAAACAGAGTTTGTCAACGGTGGCAGAGTGCGATCAGTCTTGCAGATTGATACTTTTTGAATGTGTGGTTTGTTTGTCTATTTGTTTGTTAGTTTGAATCTATATGCGTGTTGAACTGAAGATATCACTTTTGCTGTCTTCTTTTTTTTTCATTCGGGTACTTTTTACCTTTGCGGCAATATGATTTTGTTCAGTTCAGTTTTTTCCTTTTTTATTCCATTTCAAAACAATATACATCAATAATTATTACAAACGTCAAAATGATATCCCAGCGATATAGTCAAACGAATATATGATATCAAACCAACTGTTCAATTTTGTCTCAAGGCACCAAATATTGAACACATACAGACCGATATATTCTAAGTACATATAGATTTTGATCTTTTCAGAAATCTGGCATCTTCTCCCGGTGTCATGGCAAACATTTTTTTTTTGAAAAAATACATACATTTTAAATCATACAATACTAATATTTAATAAACGTGACTAAATTTATACATTTATTTAATTGCAATTAAAGTCCTGGTCATTCTCTAAAAGTCTTCTCTAGTTGTAATGGTAACGAATTATTCTTTTGAAAAATGCACATATTTTCAATTATACAATACAAAAATGTAATAAAAGTGATTTAATTTTGGACTTAGAATTACTCGTTCAATTGCTAATTCAATTAACATCTTAATCATTCTTTGACGTCGTCTCCGTTGTCATGGTAACGAATTACTTTTTGGAAAAATATACACAATATTTCAATTATACAATACTAAAATGTAATAAAAGTGACTAAATTTATAGATTTAAAGTCACTCGTTCAATTCTAATCAAAGTCGTAGTCATTCTCTGACGTCTTCTCCCATTGTCATCGTTACGAATTACATTCTGAAAAATAAACATATTTCCAATTGCACCATAATGAAATGAAATAAGAATGACTAAATCTATAGATTTGGAATTACTCGTTCAATATTACAATCAAAGCCCAAGTCATTCTTTCTACTTTCCTCTGCTGCCATGGTAACGACTTACTTTTAGAAATATACAGGTATTCAGAATAATACAATTTATACAATATTCTATATTATTGACCAAAAAGTGACTAGATATGATTAGAATCACCCGTTCAATTGATATTAAAGCCATGGGAATGTTCATAAATGGTGCTTGCTATATGGTAACAATTGAATTTCTAGAAACTATGTTTACAACGAAACCGTGTAAAAACACAATGGAAGTGTCTGAGTGTCTTGTCTACTTCAAGTCAAAACTTTGTTTGTCATCAAAATCTTGTTTTCTCTAAAACATGGCAGTTGCTACGGCAAGGACTTTGTAGAAATTGCTGTAGGAAGAAATAAGAGCATTTCTATATATCAAACATAACACAAATTGCTAGGTACACAAATGACTATGTACACAAAGTTCTGGAATACTGACTCTTTACAATCTATAAGATGTGTGTTTTTAATGTTGAGGTTTTGCCTGATGGACAGTTGCTGTGACACAATAATGGTGGAAAAAGATTTAGTAGTTATGCTTAGCTGGCAAATCAATAGAAATTGCCCGTGTTAATGTTCTTTTGTTGTTGTTGTTGTTGTTGTTTGATATAACCCCTCCTCTCTGACGCATCATCCAATATGTTCTTTTACATTCACATTGTTGACTTGATATCCGAATCTGTCTGTTTGCTGGTAAACTGGAGGTAGGAAAATATATATGTGCGTGTGTGTGTGTGTGTGTTGTATGTGTGTTGTTGTATGTGTGTGTGTGTGTGTGTGTGTCTGTCTGTCTGTCTGTTTGTCTGTCTGTCTGTCTGTCTGTCTGTCTGTCTGTCTATATGATATCATGTGGTGTAAGAAGGCATAATGTGCTTTATTACATTCTGTACAGAGGCAGGGCGCACATGGACACGCTGGCAAACAGTATGTCAAAGAGGAGCGTTCAGTTAATGATCTATATACTTTTTATTTAGATTTTTTTACGTGATCATGACAAATGAGGACTATAATGATAACATTACGGAATTCGAAAAAGACAACCAACAACATGTCATTAGCCTAGTATTTAAAGTCCTCCCCTCTCTGATTGAGTTAGAAGTGGAAACGATAGTAAGATTCGAAACTTTTGAGGGTATGTATGGTGTGTATCAGGACAACAAACGTACACAAGGGAAATTGATGGTTTATGCATATTTAGCCCGAGGTCATTGCCAGTCCAGCCCTCGACATTAAGTCAGTGGCAGCTATAAAGCTGAGTGGAGTCATCTCGCTCGGGATGCCGTGTCACGTTACACTTCGCGTCTGCAAAACGTAGACTAGATGGAGGCTGTGAGGCGGCTGCGCGAGATTCGTCACCTGACAGATGCGGGAGAAAGCAAATCGATACTAACGCGATCATATCGGGCGCATGATCGTTTCCTGCGCGCATCTTTTTTCGTCTGGCTATTCTATGGATGAAGATGTGTGTTCGTAGATGGCAGGAATGTTGTCTTTTACGTCATCTCGACTTGCAGAGCTTTAGTATGGAAGCTTCAAACAGATTTCTTCATACCTCGATGGTGTATGGAACTTTTTAAGAGCCATTTTGGTCACATGACCACGACGTCACTGATATTCTCTCTCTTTTTTTTCTCTTTCCCTGTCTCTCTCTGCTCAGAAAGAGCACTCTTACTTCCTCTGATACGTGGTTTGTTTGGGGTTTTTTTGGTCACGTAGAATGCATTTTGTTAATCGTATTAATAACATGGAAACATACAAGTTATGTTTAGTCTACGGCAAGGTGCATCCCAATGTATTTTGTATAATTATTAGTTAGTTATATACTTAAACAATGATTGACAGATACTGTCACTGCCAGAATGTTGGTTGTTGTTGTTGTTGTTGTTGTTGTTGTTGTTGTTGTTGTTGTTGTTTTGTGAACTTATTGAAAAACTCCGAAGAAAAAAAAACAGAAAAATATTCTAAAATATATGACACGTACACGTATCTAGATATTCATTTGGCCACACAACGGATGTTGAAGGTATCTTGGATCCACACAAGTCAACATGCATTCGTGTTACGATATACTAGTAGCTCCTTTTAAGTTGAATGTTATGAGTGCACATGTGTATAACATTAGTCTGATACAGGCCGAAGCACCAATTTTAAGCATTTTCACATATTTCCGGTTGTTATTCCATCCCTTGAATCAATCTCTCAGGTGAGAACATATCAAAGGATTGTCCAGTTTAGAGGAACTCCACGGCTGTACGATATTTGACCCTGTTGTGTTGCCGCTGAGAGTTACTAGATGCATTTACCCCCTCCCCCTTTCTAACCTGGTTACAGCTACAAGTCCACCTCAACAAGATCTCACTCAGTATATAGACACTACACAGTTTCACAACTTTACTGAATACACTAATGAAACTTTTAATAATGAAATAGATGAATCATGAATAAATAAACAATTGTATGAATAAATTTATACATACATAGGCTACATATACATACACGCCCTACACACATACATACATACACACACATTTACATACACATGATAAAATTAATAAAGAAATGATTAAACATTTTTAATATATTATCGACAGATAACTTAACAACAAATGGAAAGATACGATAATCGTTATTGTGCAGGAGATTATAGTATGAGGTACAGTTGAGGAAAAGGCGCCAAATACCACAGTCTATGACTACCAAAGTCAGACGATCGAGGGACCTTACACTCTCACGGAACTCTATCGGGAGTGAACGGCTAGCCAAGGTTGTGAACCGGTCCCCTGAAAAGAAAAGAAAAGATAAGAAAGAAAAAGAACTCTCGACGGGAGTGGCTCTGTTTTAGTCGTGTTCAAGTCTCTAATGAGAGGTTTTTCCAAGTGAAATGTATCGCCGAACAGCCAGGAGAGGTGTAGCAGCGTTGTGTTACGGAACCGCCTCGTCGAATGAGAGACTGTAAAATCATGTGACTGTTATCGCTGAGAGAAGAGAGAGAGGCAGACCGACAAACAGACAGACAGACAGACAGAGAGAAAGAGAGAGAGAGGGAGGGAGGGAGGGAGGGAGATGGGAAAACAGAGATAAAAGAGAAAAACAATGACAATCAGAAATGGACGGTTCTTCTTCTGACTTTGAGGGTATACTTCTCTCACAACGGATGGTATAGACTTCAAGGCGCAGTGCGCGAATACCTGATTGATTGCATTCTTTTAAAGTTGGCGGATTCTTTGTCTCGCCGCCTAATTGTTAATTCCCCTTGCAGCCACACTAACTGTCGTAGCCACCAAGGTGGCAGTGAAATACAATGGGGCCCCGTCTATCCTTGGAGGGGCTAAACTTATACGGATCCTCCCCAATGAATTAGCATCTGATAATCCCCCATATGGCTTGGTATCACGGCCCTAAAAAGTTCCTGCAGACGGATACAGAGGTAGAACTAAGAGGGCAGAGTAATTATTCCTCGCTTCGACAAAATTATATATCCGATATACCCGCTCGAGCAAGAAGATGGAACGGCCCAAAATCGCAATGACTGGATTATCGCCCAGAGGGCGCCCTGGGTGCACGAAACTCGAGCAGTTTCCTGGTGCTGCAAAAAATCTTCGCGCTGCTTTGTGCAAAATGTCGCCTGCTTGCCTAGCCGCCTCGCGGAAACGGCTCCAATTTTTCTACCCCCGCTGCTCTTCCCTCGCTCCTCTCCCTTGATACCCTAATCCCCGTGGGTTCTGAGGGGCGTAGCTTAGGTCCGCATACAGCCCTGAGCCAAACTCATTTTTTCGGTCAAATTAGAATTGCCCGAAAACTGGAGAAACGGAGGGGGGGGGGGGAGGGTGGTTGAAAGGAGGGAGAATGGATAGAAATGAACTAAAGAAAGAAATAGAGAAGATAATGCATAATAGAAAATGCTTGAGGTCGTTTTTCAAGAAAGCATAGTCAGAATTGTGTGCGTCTACCCACGTTGTCTGCAAGTGTCGGTTTTTCAGCGTCCAATGGCCTTGAGCACAGAGAGTGTTATTACAGGATACAACTCCTGAAAAACAAAAACCCAAACTAATACAACTAAGAATTATCCTAGAAAGAGGGATTTGGTTTCGTGCATCTCGCAATAAACAGCAGCAGCTGTCGATGTGATGTGTAAAATATGAATATAATTGTAAGTGATGTGTGAGTGGAGGGTGGGGTTGTGTGTGTGGGTGTGTGTGTATCTTTTGACATGACTATGCTTTCGTGCGTGTGCGTGTTAGCTTGGATGTCGTCCGCTTAGCTCATTGTGTAATATGACTGGCCGTGGTTACATTTGCGAACTTAATGAACTCAGCCAACTCGAGCTGTGATTGTAACAAGTCGTCTGTGCGAGCTGAATAAACGCCGGGGAATAGCAACGTCTGACCCTCTCTTTTAAGGGGCCTCAGAGTGCTTGCACAAATCAATATTTTCACGATGAAAAACGGGAGTGACCAGATCAGAGGTTAATCATTTTGATGAGCACCCTTAACGATCTATACACGCAGTCTCGCTCGAAGAGGTCGGAGTGACACTACAAGATATCTTTCCCTTCCTTCACCATTTCACTCAACTTTGCAGCAAATTTCAAATGCATTCATTGACATAAATAGATTATGTTGTGTGACGACAAAAAAAAAAAGAAGAAAAAAATACTTCAACGTATCAAAATCATGTACTCAAACTAGGACGGGATTCGTCCCGAATGAGAAAGCGGTCTATAATTACTGCAGTGACACCGAAATCATTGATCGAAAGAAAGAGAGAGATAGAAAAAATGAAGACAAACAGATACGAAGAAACTTGAAATCACTTTTAGAGACAGACGGTTAAACAATTATGATGACGTTTCAGGTGTTTCGGGCAATATTCGGCTCCTTGGTGTGATCATTTTGACGTCGCTCTCAAGAATATTCTTTAGATATGCCATACAGCATGTGTTACTAATGTACTTTCATTTTTTCTCAAACATTCTCAAATGCTATTCAGTGTATAGATTTTCTTTATACTGCTCAACACAGTCATGATTACCAGATTTCCCAAGCTTTGTTGCGATGTGAACGCTATTCAGTGTTAAGATATTTCTGATATTATTTCTGAACATGATTACCCGATTTCCCGAGTAATGCTGCAATGTGAACGCTACTCAGTGCCTGGATATTATTTCTTATGCATTTCTCAGCTTATGATTACCCGATGAAACCCCTCGATGGGAATCTTTCCTAGTGGGAATGGTAGATATATCAAAATCAATTTGATACGGTCTGCAAAGTGCAATTTCAGTCTATATTCCCTTCCCCCCTCCCCCCCCCCCCCCCAAAAAAAAAAAAAACTCTCGTGATTTGACAGGGTAACCTCCAACAAACCGAGTGGCACCAAGAATCACCAATATCGGTCTTATATATACATTTAGATTATGAGACCATCCAATTTCATACTTTAAGAAAACAAACCTATGATACTATTTCCATTATGATTATGCAAATTAGATGAGGAGATGATGTCATCTCCTCGCAGGACGCCCTTTGACCTGCACACAAAATGTTCACCAAACTTCATGTTCTATTAAAATCGAATGGGGAACGTGTGTCCTTTGCATGCATCGAATCATCAGTTTGGTGCGATAACCTGGTAGTTTCGGGATGAACGAAAGGGTTGTAATTGCTAAATCAAAGACCAAAACGTGTTTGTTTTTATTGTTTTGTTGTTTTGTTTGTTTGTTTGTTTGTTTGTTTGTTTGTTTGTTTGTTTGTTTGTTGTTGTGTGTGTTTTTTGTGGTTTTTTTTTTGGGGGGGGGGGGGGTTAATATGTTTGCGTACCAACAAACTGAAGAGCTGTGAGGTGGTGATACCATTACCTGTAATTTGCATGTACATTATGATTGCGACCCTAAAATCGATTTTCAGTAAAAACATGTGAAACCTTAGCATTCCATCACTGTGTAACCATAATAAATTATTGATGTTAATGAAGCATCTATTTCTGCATATCATCTTGCATTACGTACCATTTAATTCAATTCAATTCAACATTTGAGGAAACGCACTTTCAAGTTCTTACAGGGCGTAGTCGGTATGGGCGTACATATTCGGTATGGAAGACTGACAAAATAATATAACATTTCGTGAGAGAACTCAAAGTGCCGGGCGTAATGGTGAAAAGCTGTCTTGAGGATAGAAACTGCCCATACACAGTACTATTGAAGGATACTAGTAAAGTGAAGTCAAACCGCCGCACAGTTTACAGAGTGATACAGCGCTGTGGATCGATTCACTGGCGGCCGATGTTTAATGCCACAGTTATCAAGAGTCTTGACCAAACAGGTGCTCCATTGGCGCCAATTTGCCTCAGGCTTGTGTGCCGTGCGTGCGGGCGTTTTGGGAGAAAAACCGGCGTCCACGCTGTGCGGGCGGCGACGGGAGCACGCCCGTTCCACAATTCAGCGGATGTTTTGTCGGCTGCACGATGCAGAGAGAACTAACCAAATATTGTCTCAAAAGCAGTGCTTAGCAATCGCATACTGTTCTACTTATAAAGATTACAAACAGCGTATCAGTTAGTTTGAAAATTCCTTCATATATTTACAGAGAATAAAAAATGGGCATGAAAGCATTAATCAAAAACGAACCGCAAGATTGAAAATAATAATGGATTACTATACATGACATCTCTATACATTGCCGTTAATACACAAAGGACCAATTTCGTCTACATTTCAAGGACGCACTGAAAAGCCGATCAGAGTTTAGTATCACATTTCAAACATGTGTTGTAAAAGTCGTGGTCCAGAGACGCTTACCACATCTCAGACAACAATCCGTGTAAGCTTGCTGTTTGCGGATTTAGCAACACACGACGGCAGTCTAGTTTATAATGACTTAAATGACTCACTAACTTACCATGTATAAGTCGCTATTATTGCGTTGTGATTAAGTCTGTTTAACCATGTTTATTTCATGCGCATATGACGTGCAGCTCAGCAATGGCATTTTGAAACAATGACACATTGAAAACAATGAAAAAATGAAATGAAAAACAATGAAAACTATCCTGCATTTCCTCTAGCAATTAGAGAATAATGTGTTGGTCTCTGCCATGATTAAACGAAAAGGGTGGAGATTTATGTCAACAAAATATGAGAATATTACACAGCTAGAAAGTCGAAGAGAATGATAATGAAGGTTAGTGACTCTAAAAGCTGTTTATAAAGGACTTTGGAGTGTGTTCATGACAACTGGAACAAAACGTGAGAATGGTGGTGTACAGTTGTGGAAAATGAGAGATATGTAATCAACCAAAATATGTGAGAAAAAAAAGCATTATGAATGATAACTACGCAATACGAGCAGTGATACTTGTATATATATATATATATATATATATATATATATATATATATATATTTATATATATATACATATATGTATTGTTGCCTATACTAAACAGCATCACTGTAATTTATGTACATGATTGTGTACTAAGAGGATTCTCGTGTGAAAGTGTGCGAAACACTGCAAAGTTTGTCGGGATATTCCAGACTTAACATAAACCTGTTTAATGACAAATACATTCAAAAGGGTTTTTGATAGTGACTGACTGATGGCACGGACTAAAGAGATTCAGAACAAAAAGCCATAAGAAATTCATGCGCGTCTTTTGTTGATAACAGTTCTAAACAGATCTTCACGAAAGTTTCACTAAAATTCACTGATTCCAAATGGTAAAATGGTAAGATATAGCAATTAATATTGGAAGAAAGTAAGAGGGAAGAAAGATTAGATGCTGTTGTGTCGCCGTGGATAATCAATTATGAAATTCGTGGTTCGAGTCTCTACGCATGCAAGACCTGTTGTGCCCCTTATGGCAAGGCACGTTATCCTCATTCCCTAATTATAGTCCTTCGCAGAAGTCGCGAAGCTGTTGGTCCCATGCATATAAGTAGCTGCTGCTTACAGGCATTTATTGCCACACAAAGGAAGACCAAAAAATGCTATGAGGAGGAATATGATCTATATGGGCAGAAAAAGAAATAGACAGAAGAGGATGACGAGAAGAAAAAAAAAATCGTAGAAACAAAAGAAAAGAGACATATTTATAAAATGCATTTTAGAATGACTCTGATGCAAAAGATTGATGACATATGAAATTAAACATGTTGTGTAAGTTTGTTAGGAGCTATTGTCTGTTCTGTTTCACTGCCCGTGGATATCAGAATTCCCCTCACTTAAAATTCTATTTCCCTTTATCTTATTCCTGTAACACGGTCGACATGGACATTTGGCCTAGTTCTCAGCCTGCTGATATATTTATCGTTCAATCAAAGCTCACCCTCCCTAATACCGATTATGTTTTGTGAGTCCGATATACCCCGACGACCCGTCCTGTTTGTTTGGACATCAATATACTTCAGAACCATATTTATACCCGGCAAGGAATATTTACACGAATTTCTTCCCACGCGTTTTCCCTGCCTCGACCACAGAAAATCGGAGGGAAAAACCACCGAAATGCATCATTTGGTAGGCAGATCATATTCTTAATTCACCTCTAACTCCCCAGAGCGCAGAAGAGGTACGGCTGGTAATAGGGGAGACAGGATTCGACGAGGCGCGCTACTCTCATCGGCGCTATAATTCCCCCTCAGTCCGTATGTGACTTCACAATACTGTTGTGTTTGTGGCGCGAAAACTTGGTCTGTGTTTGTTTCTTTGTAACAGGTTTGCAACGAGTAGTCTGGAAACATTCAGGTGGGGCAGTTACACTACACATCATACAGTTTGTAATGAGAAAGAGACAGATACACACAGACACACACAGACACACACCCACACTTTGAGAAAGAGAGGGAAAAGGAGTAGCTGATAATCCTTTAATTCACCACGGAATTAGATGTAAAACTCAAACCCGGTCTCCTAGTCAACACCTTGGCATTGCTAATGAGAAGGCAAAAGCTTTTACTGCGGCAGTCCGCTGCTATGGGGGAATAGAACAGAGAGGAGCGGACAAAGAAGTTAAAAACACAAGAAACAACAGGAGACACGAAATTGCAAACAAAAACTGACGGCAGATGTTGAGGCCAACTTGGGTATAAAGCGCCCCCAGGGTTGACTCGCGGACATGGCTATAGTGCTGTCTAAACAAGACAAAAGCATTTCGCCGTCTACTTGCTGTATTACAGCGCACCCGGCATGATGATGGAGTGCACAGGAGGAACGAAGGAACGCCACTAGCAAAACTCTAAAAAGCTTGGCAATCGCTTGAAGTGCCGACGGCCTAGCTTTATGGTGTTTACCAGAACCTGGCTCAGCCTACCCATATTTCTTCTTTTCTCCTTTACTCTAGTCAGTGCATCTTTTCTCTTATTTCTCTTGCCCCTGTTAGGCATTAATTTTGCAGAGGAAAACCGAATAGTGATGTAAATAACTTTTCATTGCCCTCTGGCAAAGGCAGCAGCGAAAAATGACACCGTATTCTTTCTCTCAGGCTTTTCTTTGCTGATGTTCGATGGCACTGCAGCGGTGACGGAGGTGCAATATGAATAAACACTATTGAAAATCATGAAGCAGGCCAGGCAGGCATCGCCCACGCGTTCTTCGCTTCGAAAAAACAGCCGCAGATTCAATTTATTCACATTCATGCCTATTAACGAACATTTCTTTTATTTTCTTTCTCCTTTGGTGGAAACAAACACAATGTGAAACAGAAGCAAATGTCTCATACGTCTGCCCCCCCCCCCATCTTTCCATTACGCCTTAATCCATAACACCCGCAACGAATCTGTATAACGTATCATAGTTGCTAAGGAACCAATCTTTGCACTGTTGCAACAGTTAAAACACAAAAATTAATGATTCATTGTACAAGAATTGACGATCATGAATTACTTTCTTCAGTCAACTCGTAGTAAACCAAACCTGCCATTTTACAGTTGATAGAGCGCACAATGCGGCTGGAGACACCTCTAAATACACTAATTTTGGAAA
Organism: Diadema antillarum; assembly: GCF_040938485.1. Taxonomy (NCBI): domain Eukaryota; kingdom Metazoa; phylum Echinodermata; class Echinoidea; order Diadematoida; family Diadematidae; genus Diadema; species Diadema antillarum. The sequence continues at coordinate 6,402,994 of NW_027271017.1, read as the reverse complement.
AAAAAAAAACAAATCGATGCAAAAGCTTTTTGAAACAGGTTTGTCCTTACCACCAAAGATCATAATAGCGCACGGAATAGCGCTTTTATGATCTTTGTTACCACAGAGATTTAATGCGCACATTAGTAATAGTGTTTCTATGACTGTGACGAATAGCTTTCCTATCGGAAACGTTAATGAGGGACATGGTATGTATATGCCAGTTATGTCTAACATCAACACATTGCATTCGCACAGAAAGATGGTCCACACAATAAATGCAACAGTTTTCCTTCTAACGGAGTGATTTTCGGCTGCGTCAGTCTGGGAATGATAGTGGCGAAAAAATGGCTACTAGTAGTCGATAGATGGCGCGCTGTTTTTACTGGGTGATCTATCTAACTGATTTTTAAATAAGTTAAGTGATCACCTCAACAATTTTAATGTAAATAACTCCCTTATGATTATTGGTGGGGACTTTAATATGATTTGAAATTTTGATTATGATATTTCGAGTAAAAGGAGTACTATAGGCCATCAGTTTAATTTAGAATTCGAACATTTCCTTGGAACCTTCGATGCGTTAGACATATGGAGGAAAAGAAATCCAGATAAGATCCAATTTACATACAAGCAGAAGAACCCTTTAATACAAAATAGGTTAGATTATTGGATAATTTCTAATCAACTGGAGAAGCATATTTCAAAGTGTAATATTTTCTCTTCAATTACCCCTGATCCCTCGGCTATTCATGTAGGATTGTTTTTAAATCATAACATCCTGAAGAACATAGGACCATCTTATTGGAAGTTTAATAATAGTTTGTGTTTAGATAAAGAATATGTACATCTCCTGAGAGCAGAAATTAAATCTATAATAGAGCAAGGAAAGAAGGAGTTTACAGATGTTAGAGTCCTTTGGGATTTTGTTAAAATGAAAATTCGTGAAATAACAAAGAAATATTCGAAAGGAAAGGCGCAAGAAATACAGGAAAAAATAAGGAAATTACAGAAAAATATTTTTGATTTAGAACAATTGTTAATCATTTCCATAGATAATGACATTTTACATCAATTAGAATTGAAAAGAAATGAGATTAAAGGATTACATGATCAGAAAGTAGCGGGGTTAAAAGTGAGATCGCGAGCTAAGTGGTTTGAGGAAAGTGAAATTAATGAAAATTACTTTAAACAATTATTAGCATCTAACCAGAGGAAAACATTTATAGATAAATTAAAATTAGAAGATAGTGTAGAAATCACTGATCCGAAGCAGATTCTGAGAGAAATTAAAAATTTTTACCAAAATTTGTATACTCAATGTGAGATAATAGACAATAAAGAGGATTTTTTTATTAATGTAAGGTAGTTTTATGTATGGTTGATAGGTTATAACACCAGTAAGGGGTTTGTATGTAAGTTTGATAAATGTTGTAACACTGTATGTATAAACAGTGTGCCCAGAAGTAAGAAACTGTGTGTCACAACGGAATGAATAGAACCCAACTGAATAGGCTTTGGATTAACAATATAGCACTAGGATTAAGAATATAATACAGGGCACAGCATGTATAGCCCTATCTCTACTCCCCAAGTGAGTCACTCTTTTATATTAAAGCAGTATATTGTTCACATGTAACATATACTGGTACAGCTATTAATTAACATGTCTGTAGTTATAGTAACCAGACTAATAAGCATAAACATAGATACAGTGTATATACAGTGTGACTAAGAGAACAGGGGCAGTCTTGATTCCCACCTTCTTCAGGTGAGGACCTCAGATAAGCCAGGGAGGTGAGACAATCACCTCCCTGGATAAAGCTAAAACCCTAGCCACCCCCTCCGTTGGGTTGCGGCTTTATATTATATATATGGGTTATATCGCACTTATACTTGACTGGATATTGTGAACTTGTTTCCATGTTCGAAGCATCTTGTGTTCAATAAACCTGCTGGTGGACTTCAACCAAATGTGTTACGCTTCATCACTGAACTGCTGTTGTTAACACTCTACCACGCTACCTCTAAACTATTGAGTGTTACATTAATATGCCTCATTTGAATATAGGTGAAGACAGTAAAAAATCATGTGATGAGAAAATTACAATGGGTGAATGTATTTCGATATTAGATAAAATGCCTTTAAATAAATCACAAGGAAATGACGGATTAACAGTTGAATTTTATCGAACATTTTGGTCTGACATAGGAAACCTTGTTTTAGAATCCTTTAATGCATCTTTTGAAAGAGGGGAATTATCGATCTCACAAAGACAGGGCGTAATAACAGTAATTCAAAAAGAAGATAAAGATCCTTTATATATTCGTAATTACCGACCAATTACCCTTCTTAATGTAGACTACAAACTTTTATCTAAAGTGTTAGCCGAAAGAATAAAATTGGTATTAGGAGAAGTGATACACGTAGATCAAGTCGGGTTTTTACCTGAGAGGAATATTGGAGAGGCCGTAAGGATTATTGATGATATTATATTTTATACGCAGGTATACAATGTGCAGGGCTATTTAGTTACAGTCGATTTTGAGAAAGCTTTTGACACCGTCTCACACTCTTACATGAAATTATTATTGACAAAATATGGCTTTGGTCCATATTTCTGTAGATGGATAGAAGTATTATACAATAATGCAATTAGTTGTGTTATGAATGGAGGCTTCTCCACGGGATACTTCGAAATAGGCAGGGGAGTAAGGCAAGGGGATCCCTTGTCCCCAAGCTTTTTTTGTTGATTATAGAAACATTAGCATTGTTTATTCGGAATGAGAAAGATTTAAAGGGTATCTTGATTGGTGATATGGAGACAAAGATAGTAATGTATGCAGACGATTGTTCAATTTTTGTGAAAGAAAAACGTGACATAGAAAGATTAGATAATATATTGGATTCTTTTTATTACATATCAGGATTGAAAATAGATAGGGACAAGACATATATTATGAAACTGGGTTCTTCTAGTCAGATCAATGATAACCTGACTGGAATAATGCTGGGCAAATTGGTTCAAACAGTTAAAGTGTTAGGAATATACTTTTCTTTAGATATTAATATTAAAGAAGAAATGAATTATAAAGAAATTTTGAGTAAAATAAAAAGATTGTTGGGATGGTGGAAGCAAAGGGATTTGACCCTCTTTGGGAAAATTCAACTGGTTGAAGTATTTGCTATATCTAAACTATTATACGTTTCTTCAATAATGTCAGTACCTCGATGGGTTTTCAGAGAGGTGGAAACGATTTGTTTTAATTTTATTTGGAATAGTCGTGACAAAATAAAGAGAAACTTACTATATATGAATTAATATGATAATGGGGGAATGAAAATGCTGAATTTTAGGTACATGGTGTATACCCAGCGCGTAACGTGGATTAAGAGACTTTTTAGAGGTGATAAGAATATGAAGTGGTAACAGTTTTTTTTAATATGTATTTAAGAAAGTGGGAGGGAGATTAATTTTTCATTGTAATTATGATCCCCGGTTATTAAATATTAAAGCGCCGAATTTGTATTTAGAATTTTTAGATATTTGGAATTATTTGAAAGGAAAGAATGTTATTGTTAAAGAAACGCACAATGAAAATCAAATAATTTTTAATAACACTTTTATTCCAGGTAGGAATTTTTCCTTTAATGAAAAATTATTTAACGCTAATGTTTTTCAAGTTAAACACGTTATTGACGCTGGTGAAAAAATTAGATCAGGGGCCCATTTTATTAGAAAGGGTTTAAATGTAGACGATTTAATCTCTCTTTATGAATTGTACAATAAATTTCCAGCAGAGTGGAAGGTGGCTAGAATAGGTAATGTGAGGGATCACATTTTGAATGATAACCCTGCTGATGTTTTTGAAATTAGTCTTAATATTCACAAAAAAGTGTACCCCTTTGTGTCAGTATCTTCAAAAATGATTTACAATATTTTCATTGGTACAATTGAAGATTCTTTCCTTTCCAAACACCCAGAAGTATTAGCTTTAAACATGGATAGATCGGCAACTGCAGTTTGTTTCTCTATTCCTAGAATTTCAACACTAGACTGGAAGCTGAGAGAATTCCAGTATAAGCTCCTGCACAATGTTATTTTTTGTAATGATAAACTTCACCAGTTTGGAATAACACATTCAAATCTGTGCTCCTTTTGTAGGGAAGAGGTCGGAAGAGGTCATATATTTTATGACTGTCCTCTAGTTTATCGAATATGGAACGAGGTAGGAAATAAACTAAAATTTCCTCAGTTTATTAATATAAATTGGCTGGATGTTTTACTAGGATTCAGGGAAAATATCAAACTCAATGCCCAGTTGAATCATGTGTTAATTTTGATTAAGTATATGATTTATACTAATCGTAAAATTGGAAGAGTTCCAACCTGTGAAGAAATATGTAGGGCAATCGCCACCTCAAAACAGTCTGAATATGAAAAAGCAACATTAAAGGATAAATTGACATTACACTACGCGAAATGGGAAAATTATACTTCATGAAATACCGGGTTTAAATATTGCATTTTGTTAAGATATATCTTTTGTATTTACCTCAGTTAATCTATTTAGAATGATTTGAATATCCTGTGTTTTCAGCTTTGCCCGCTCCACTTGTTTATTTTGGGATCCTCATATCATTAAAACTTAATCAAATATTATCTGGCTATGAATCTCCACTTGCATAAGACCCAGAGAGATATTAGTCATTATGATGTTCATAACTGGCGAATAGAATATATTTCAAAGATTTTGTAAGTCCATCACCTCTCACGGTTTTTTTTTTTTTTTTTTTTTTGGTATTTGTTTTAGATAAAATCTTTATTCAGACTGGTGACTGAATCATGTCAAATGTGTACAATTTATGTATGTTTTATCTATATTTTGCACACAACCTTTTGTTGTGCGTTAAACAGTGTATTATAGTTATATTTTGTGTCATTACAATGTAACAATTTCATTTGATTGGCCTGAACAAAAGCTATAAAAAGCGTCAAAAAAAATTCCCACTTGTTTATTTTCTCTGATCCTCATATCATTAAAACTTAATCAAATATTATCTGGCTATGAATCTCCACTTGCATAAGACCCAGAGAGATATTAGTCATTATGATGTTCATAACTGGTGAATAGAATATATTTTAAAGATTTTGTAAGTCCATCACCTCTCACGTGTTTTTTTTTTTTTTTTTGTATTTGTTTTAGATAAAATTTTTATTCAGACTGGTGACTGAATCATGTCAAATGTGTACAATTTATGTATGTTTTATCTATATTTTGCACACAACCTTTTGTTGTCCGTTAAACAGTGTATTATAGTTATATTTTGTGTCATTACAATGTAACAATTTCATTTGATTGGCCTGAACGAAAGCTATAAAAAGCGTCAAAAAAAAAATTCCCACTTGTTTATTTTCTCTGATCCTCATATCATTAAAACTTAATCAAATATTATCTGGCTATGAATCTCCACTTGCATAAGACCCAGAGAGATATTAGTCATTATGATGTTCATAACTGGTGAATATAATATATTTTAAAGATTTTGTAAGTCCATCACCTCTCACGTTTTTTTTTTTCGTTTTTTTTTTATTTGTTTTAGATAAAATCTTTATTCAGACTGGTGACTGAATCATGTCAAATGTGTACAATTTATGTATGTTTTATCTATATTTTGCACACAACCTTTTGTTGTGCGTTAAACAGTGTATTATAGTTATATTTTGTGTCATTACAATGTAACAATTTCATTTGATTGGTCTGAATAAAGGCTATAAAAAGCGTCAAAAAAAAAAATCTAGCAGAGGCCAAATGACTGTGAATTTGACAAATTCGCCCACGCATGCGCACGCCAGTAATCTATGAAACTCTGCAATGTGCACGACTACCATGCCGCCCCCTTGAGGTGAAAAATCGACCGTATCTAAGTAAACTTACTTGGTTTTCTTCAAACTTTAAGATTTGAAGGGGGATGTTTCTGCTAACACTACGCTCAGACTATGCTTTTACCGCTCAATAGATTATGGTAATTGGCCATGATATTTTATGGATTTATACAATTAAAAAAATATCCTGAAAAGTCCCTATACATAAAATTAAGAGATAGCATGAAGAGAATTCGAACAGAGTAAATGACACCAGCTTCAACAACAGCCGAAATATACTTATCAAGCTGGCAGTAAATTCCTCAAATTCATTGTATTTTGTACGGTGAAACTTCATTAGAACAAGCACCTTAGGACCATGAAAATCACCATGCAATATGAGGGTATAAAGAATCTAAGGGAAATCTAATACGAACGGCTACTACCAGTGACTTTGTTACAACATGGTTTTAATGTATCCCTATAACCTCTTCCAAAAGGGTTCCACTGTATTTATAACTAGATCTATTACAGAGGACTCTTGTTATAACGATGTCCTAAAAATCATGACAATCACCTTGTTTTATTATGTTTCTCACTATACCAGCTTACAAAAACAAAGAGATACTATTTATATTATGATATTATATTACATTATATTATATTGTATATTATATTATGATATATTATAATATAATACAATGTAACATAAAATTCTCATATCATGTTACATTATACAAGTGTATCATGATAAATACATTTTATATGATATGAGTTGTGATTGGTTAGATTGCATCACATGATCATGAGAAAATTTTGGTGTAGGGCGTAGGGCACTTTATATTACATTATAACTATATAATGTAATATCATATATTATATCATATATCATATCTTATCATATATCATATCACATCATATCATATCATATCATATCATATCATATATCATATCATATCATATCATATCATATATCATATATCACATATCATATCATATCATGTCATATCATACCATATCATATCATATTGTTTATATTTGGGTGCTGCAAAATCACCTCGTTAAAAGAGGGTTTTATTATATCCCACCTCTTATCGAGGTTCCACTGTACTGAAGAGTAATAATGCTCAGGAAGGTGTATAGGAGCACATGCACAGAAAAAAACACACAAAAAACTACAGATATACAGATATCATCACTTCAGACAGGAGTGCTGCAGCATGCCATGGATCACAATTTCACACACACACACACACACACACACACACACACACACACACACACACACGCACACACACGCACCTACACACACACACACACATAGCACAAACGCTTCAAACTGACACTTTCGCAATACACATGCTAACCATGTCACCTGTTCCAACTCAGTCTGTTCAAGTGTGTGGTACGTAGATGTAATACAGTGTGATTGTGTCTCAATGAGCCACCAGTAGTCATAATGCACTTGTAAGCAAATACTAGTAAACACACACAAATATGCACACGAGTGCACACACATTTGTGGGGACCTGCACTGTTTGCTGTTTGAAATGCTACTACAGGCAAGCCCCGTCACAATGGACACTGATACAAGATTTTGCTAGTACAGACATATGAGGGGATTTTAGGGGTAGGAATGTCATTATTTCCCTTATTCATCTGTTTTAATGAGATTTCATCACGAAAAAACACAGCACGCAAAACAGGACACATATGAAACATTATCGGTAGAATACAATCCATTTTACTTTTTTTTTTTTTAAATGAGCTATTGTTACAATCCTACAACATTCAGTATTTTTGTTTGTTTTTTGTTTTTTTCTTCTCGGTACAGATTGAATTGTTACTAAAGTGTACAATTTTCACTTCCTCATTACTTCAAAAGAGAGGGATGAAAAGCAACAAAGTAAAGAAATGATTGTGACAAAGAAATAATAAAAAAAGCACTATGGGCTTACCTGTTGTTATCATGATCACATATTTCACAACTATTGTACAAAAATACCAAAAATATCCCCCCTAAAGTTGCTGCAACTCCACGGAAACGTAATTCCACATCAAAATGCACGGGTATTCAGCCCCCTGTACAAGACCTACCATGTAATTCGTATGACTGAAGCCCATGGCCCTTACCCCACTAGAAACTCCAAATCTCTCCTCCGCAGAACCACCAGATGAAAATAATTGTATTCCATGCAAAACACAACAGTACAGCATTACGTTTCATACACACGTAAAAATAGATGTGAAAGTTGCAGGAACACAAAACTTTCAATCATTTCTTTCAACAACAAAAAAAAAAGAAAGGAAAATAAGTGTTTCCCTGATTTACATGACAGTGTAATTTATATTTTCATTAGTGATAGAGGAGGAATGCATTTTTTTTCTATCATCTTTTTTTTCAGTTATTTCTAGGAACAAAAGCGTCCAAGTATGTTTCACACACATTTCTATGCTAACATGTTTTACTTTTTTTTTTTGTCTTTCATAAAGTCATAAACATACAACCAGAGCTCCTAACTTACAATTCTACTTTGAACACTTACAACTCCTGATCCACTCTCCTATTCCAGCCCCCATGAATTTTCAGATACGCAATTGATGTTTTCTTCTTTTTTTCTTTTTCTTTTTTTTTTTTTGGGGGGGGGGGGGGGGGGGCGAGAAAGAGGGAGGGGGTCCAGAATCCAAGCCTGGCACATTCAAATCGGAACCACAGAAGCAACACACACACTTGCCTGGTACATGAGCGTGTATGTCGATTCACAAAAAGCAAAGCCTAAGCTGGGTTTTCTGAGGAAGGAACTGCTCGTTTGCAAGGCCTCATGGGATACATCTAGCGTTAATCCCACTCATAACATCACATCGGCACACCCACAGTTACACAGTGACCTTCAACACACGTTCCTGCTTGATCTGTTAGGAAGACGCCCTCTATGCATTTCACCTTACCATTTTAGTGTAATTCTTCTTCTTTTTTGGGGGGACGGGGGGAGGGGGGATAGGGATGGGGATCACTAACCTTGTCAATTTTCACCACAAATATTTCTTTTAGCGACACTTGCCGAGTTTCAGGGCCCATGAATCATGCGTGAGTATACCCAATCCCATGTAAACCGGAGACACACGCAAACAGCGGCCACTGCCTCAGAATCCCCAAGAGAAGACGTTTGGAGCAAAAACTAGTTTTCCTTCCCTTTCACTCCATAATGGCATACTGATCTTTCTACTTGGGCCAGCAGCAGACTACAAACTTAAAACATCTTGCATTACTTTCATTCAGCACATGAGCTTTCAGACTGACAGTCCTCCTAGTTAAGTTACCATGGTAACTGAGACAGCGAGAGGAGGAAAAGATTGGGGATTGACGACTTGGACAAGCACAAGGAACATTCACAACAACATAAAGACACCTCCAGAGGAGTTTGAAGGTGATGTATCTACAAATCATTGCAATTCAAAATTGGATTTGGCACAAATAGATGCCAAAGTTTGCCTAAGTAAACAGCCATAGCAGTAGAGATTAACACATCTTTTTCGAGTGCAGTTTATACAACCATCACACTGTATTTATACCTAAAACAACTATGCGCACATCTTTAATGGACACAACTCCAACTTCTAGGCTAAACTTATATCTACATGACTCGCTCCCAGATGCTGGAATCGATCAACTTTTTCTTTAGCTGAATCCTCTTGACAAGGAATTTGTTCGATTTCACACAATCTTTGCATGATGCATTGTTAATGTGATTCATCAGGTTTGCGATAATTGTTCACATCATTTCCGCAGCTAATCAGTAGTAATTAACAGTAGTTTTTTTTTTCCTATTATACATCATTCCCTTGAAATGCATGTATCATCTGCCCAATATCTCATACAGCTATACATACATTCAATTCAATGAATATTCTTAACTATGCCTAAGCGGACCTCAATGCATTCCTCTTCAAGTAACACCTCTTGTTGTATATGTGTCAGAGAATGTCAACTCTAAGGGGTATCACAAAATGATTCATTTCACTTACAGCTACAGACATAAGGGGAGAATGAACAATATTCTAATTTTGGTTAAACAACGATGCAACAACCATGGGTATTCTCAAACAAAGTACATGTAATGATAATCATGCTTAAATTTTCCGGCTCCAGTTAGAGCGAGACAAGGTGCTTGTTTCATGATTGATTTGTCTCCTTCTTTTTAAGCTGGAAACATTGTGGAGAATTCAAATCATCGTAGCACTCAGTGGTTGACAGGTTGAAAATCTACACATGGCACCTGTTCTGTGTAATTACCACTGATTAAGCAGACAACTATGTGCACACAGCTTATGTAAAACTTTCTTATGCATAAATATACCTATATCAGAAAAAAAAAATCTGTTTGAATGCAACATTTCAGTGGTATTTCCACATCTCTACACACCTTCATCATTGTGTGTTCTTATCCTATCGAGTTTTTAGCAGAAAAAAGACGAAATATGGTGAAGATGGAAAGCCACAACCCTGAGGAATTATGTTTACATACCAATGATAGCAGGAAAAAAAAAAGCTGAAGCTGAAAATTTGCATAAACATGTGTACATTTTGTCAACTAAGCTCTTACGCAAAAACAAAAAAACAAACTCTTCATCATACATTGTACTTACTGATGTCAAAGCATGCCTGCCGACCATGCTTTATTTCACACCCTATTCACAGACACACTCACACAATGTAGATAGAATGTTACACACATCAGCAAACTCAGGACTCATTTATGAGAAGATGATTTACAATTCAACATAGAGAAGAGCACTTTCTAGCTATTCAGAGAGTTTATGGTTCAATCACTACATACGCTCACCATTACTGTTTATTTATCCAATGGGCGGCGAGCTCAAATTAAAAAAAAAAAGACTTCATTAACATTTGCGACTTTTCAAATGGTTTTGATGTGTCTGGTTGCAGGAAAGGTGCTATGACACAAATATGTCACAATTATGTACATGTGCACGTATGAATTCACAGAAAATGAAGTGAGAATGTCGAGCATTCTTACAACTAGAAATAAGAACAAATAATGCCTCCTGCATCCTTCGGGTGGAGGCATAAAAAGAGAGAAGAAATAAGGTAAAGCGATGCAAAGTATTGCATATATTTTTTCACATTATTTGGTGCACATGGACTACTTGCATGACTATGTAAGGAGTATACATCCCCCTCCTACTTCCTTTTACTTCCAAAGAATTCACAAGTTATAGAGAATAGAAGATCAAATTCACCCCCATCAATGCAAATACAAGCACTTGCTTCATACTCTCTTTTCAAAAACACTAGAAACAACTGAGAAGCCCAAAACACACACACACACACACAAATATTGACCGAACAAATGTACACACTAAGAATGCTTTGGTTTACTTGTTTGTTTGTTTGTTTGTTTGCTTTTAAACTGAAGTTAAATAAAGGAATAAAAAAAGTTAGCAATGATGAACAATACTAAAACACTTATTCAGAACAGGCACTGTAGGGAAAAAGATGTAGAATAAAACAAAAAACGAAACAAAACAAAACAAAACACATGGTCAGGTATTATCAATGACAGTAAATGACTTGTGTGGTGGAACTTAGCAAAAACCAGAAATCTACAGCCAACATTGTTTGATTTCACTGGACACAATGCAATGGGCAGACAAGGATTCAAAGTTATCCATCAGGGTCAATGAATATATGCTGACTGGGCCACGCCCAGATTAAAATCACTTTGGGGATACACAGTCGCTAATTGAACTGGTTTCTTACTTATTTGTGTGGGAAATTGCTCTGCGTATAGAAGAGTCCTTCATAGCCTTGAAATAAAGATAGAAAAGGTAATGAACACAGAACAATGAACCCCCCCTATAGAAAAACAAAACAAAACACAACAACACACAAACATGAAACAAATAAAGTATAAGGGTAGGTCACAGAGTCACACATACATTTGCATTATCAAAATGATGACTGTTTCATATATAATCACAACCGCTGAAAACGAAAGAGAAAGGAACCTACAGGATGTCTCGCCAGTTACTTATTGTCCGCCTCTGTGTAATTCATATCACGTTGGATGACAAATCTTTGTTAAGTGACAACTTGTGTCCCCCTTTAATGTCCACACAAATTGAAGATGTCAAGCTATTTGGGTATACAGATTTCTAAAGTACTTGCAGAGAAATAACACGTTCCGTCAGCATGTCTGCATGTGTGTGTTTGCTTGCGTTGTTCCGTTGCCTGAACTTGTTGTTTCCCCCCTTTGAGTCAACAGTCAGTCAATTGGAGATCACTTCCGTGCAGGGTTGCGCAGAAATGATACGCCTTTTCAAAATGTGGATTCTGTGGTTGAAAAAGCAAAAGGTTGTTTGGGTGAGGCTTATCTTTTGGTATACCAAGTGACATTAAAAGTTGGCAAGAGTAAAGCATCTTATCTCTCGCCACTGGCAAAGGAGAAGTTTAAGAAACAGATTAGAGTAATGAATATCGAAATGAAGTTTTTCTTGAATCATTTTTAAATAAAATATTAACCGGCATCTAAAAGAGAAGTATTGAAGATGACTAGTTTCAGTTCAATGAAGACTTGCATCAGCATATAATGTTGTAATATCTTTGTGGAGTACTGCACAAAGTGTATCTGTTTCTCACTGATGAGAATAAGGAAATGTAACAAAGAGACATCATCTGTTCTCCCTTCTCACCTTAGAGAATGGTCAGTCCGTCGGTCTCTCGCTCACTTGACCTCACGCCTCCTCCTCCTCCTGCCCCTCAGCGTCCCCTTCTTCCTCAGCCTCCTCCCCCTCCTGGGGGGCTTCGGCACTGTCGGCCGCGGCCGCATCTGCCTCCGCTGCTGCCTCCGCTCCATCGCCGTTGGCAACCTCCTTCTCTTCCTCCTTGGTCTCCTCCTCCGGCTCCTCAAACTCTCCGGCCTTCTTGAAGGCGAAGGCGCAGTAGAGGCTGGATGCCTCCCACTCGGACTTGGACAGGGTTCCCTGGTGATCACAACAGGTGGGAAGATATGAAAATACACAAGCACAAAGTTTCCCCCTTAAAACCAATGACATTCAGTATCACCATCCATTTTCGCACCAAATTTGTACCCAATAACTGGGGTGGCTGGATTTACCTCATTCTCAAAGCAATCACTATTATGGTGATCACAACAGGTGGGAAGACATGAAAATACACAAGCACAAAGTTTCTCCCTTTCATCCACAAGTATGACATTCAACATCACCATCCATTTTCTCACCAAATTTGTCCCCAATAACTGGCTGGTGGCTGGATTGACCTTATTCTCAAAGCAATCACTATTACACCATCTCTTCACCACGCCCAATTTGGGGCGTCCTCCTTCCACCATGCAACATTCCCCAGCTCCTCCTCCATCTGTCTTTTCCATGTCATCTTTAGTCATTTTTGCTTTTGTTCACTTTAAATTCTAGCACTTTCCTCAGAACAAAATCATCATCCGTCCTTAACACATGCCCATACCACTGCACTCCACCGCATTACAAAACAAAACAAAACACAACACTCATACTGTTGACGAGACACAATATCTGAAAGTTTTCACAAACAGTGCAAATTTAAGTCTGCAACCACCTCAGTTCTGCGCAGAAGCTTCCTTCAAAGTTAGCCATTCAAGAAACATGTTATAATAATTTGGTTAAAATGACTATGCAAACTGTAATATCAAGGTTGTTGTCTGTATTATTCTCAATATGGCAATTCAAATGTCACTTGAACAATAACTGAGTCACTTGATAGAGTACATAGCTGCAGCAATAATCATCCTGTTCTCATCAAATTGGCAACTCTAAATTTCATTGCATCCAATATTTAGGAGAGAGATTAGAGTGGAACAAGTAAAATTCGATAAAATCTGCAATAAATCAGTACAAAAATTTGCAATTGAGACAAAAATATGGTGTTACAAAATCTTAAATGTTTTGCCAATATAGGGATCACTTACAGACATAGTGATTTCAAGGCTTTTGATAATTCATCAAATTCATTCATCATGTCTGGGACACGTAGGGTGAAACTCACAATTGTCATGGGCTTCTTGTCGGTGTCGGAGGCCAGTCCTGTCAGCTCCATATGCCTGGCCTCGGCATGAACATAGTCATCGCTCTTTGAGCTGGCCAGCTTGGTGAACTTGTCGGGCGGGTATTGCTGTGAAGGGGGAGGGAAGGAGGAGGTGGTACAGATATAAAGTGACCTTTCAAATGACACCTCTTCATCTTATGGGCCACACACACGTGAGGGAAAAATCATGAGCTGTTTTACAGAGGATCCTATGTCTATACTCTACGAGAGTGTGAAGGTGGAAATTGCAATTTGTGCCGGAACATTTGAGGAGGATTAAGAAGTAGAAGTAGAAGTAGCAGTAGAGTAGTACTAGCAGTTGTAGTAGTAGCAGCAGCAGCAGTAGCAGCAGCAGTAGTAGTGGTAGTGGTAATAGCAGTAAAAGTAGTAATAGTAGTAAGTACTACTACTGAGTACTGGTAGTACTTGTAGTTGTTGTAGAAGAACTTGTAATTGTTGTAGTAGTACTCAGCAGTAGCAGTAGTACCAGTTGTAGTAGTAGTAGTAGTAGTAGTACTAGTTGTAGTAGTAGTAGTAGTAGTAGTAGTAGTAGTAGTAGTAGTAGTACTAGTAGTAGTAGCAGCAGCAGCAGCAGTAGTATACTTGGGTGACCCGCACCTCGCCATAGTTAATGTTTATGCATTGAATCACATTTTGTCACTGAAATTCTATGAAATCCCAATTACATACTGGAAAAATGCTGAAGATTCCAATGGAACCACAAATTCACTATTCGATACCGGAAATTTGCAGCTATCGTCCTCAAACGCGAACGATGCGAAAAAGTTGCGCGCTAAGGAAGGGGCCCTTAACTCGCCACCCGCGCTCCCATAGACAAAGCACGTAAAAGATGTGTGCGGCTGACCGTGAAGCTCCCATAGACAAGCACGTAAAAGATGCGTGCGGGTGACCGTGATGGTACTTATAACACGTATTCCCAATAAACATTTCAAATTTTCGCGAAAAACTGCTTGTTTTTCATCACAATTTGCTTGTTTGTGGTAACCCTGCCAAGTTTCAAGTTTTTTAAGGATACTGAACACAGTCCCGGGCATAAATTTTTGTTCAGTGCGCTTGTAACAATTTTAAACAGGGTGGCGGTATTCGGGCCCCTGGGGGAGGTGCGGGCACCTCACTATACCAGTAGTAGTCCTAATAGTAGCAGTGGTAGTAATTCAAAATGTAAGAACCAAAAGATAAACACTAATTCCTGACTGATTCTACAGACCTTGCAGTTTAGAGAGACAGAGAGAGAGAGCGAGAGAGAGAGAGAGAGAAACAAGGATAAACAGAGAGAACAACAGCGAGAGATTGAGGTACAAATATTTGTATAGAGAGACAGAGAGAGAATGAGAAAGAGATGACGACATAGCTACAACAGCAGACTTGAGCATATCGATAGAATCACATCCTCCTACCTCCAGGGCCTGCATCTTGGCAATGAGAGCCTGGTTGTCTACATTTTCACTGTTCTCCTTGTAAATCTCCATGAAGTTCTTGAAGTACACCAGCTCCATGTCAAACTCTTTGGCCATTCTGCAAAAAAAAAAAGAGCAGCATTGTCAAAACAAAACAAACTGCTTCTAAATAAACAAGGGACAGCATAAAATTCGACCATCACTCTATCCACATGCTCTATTCCATAATGCTTGTGAAAAAATGTTTTCAGTTCAATTATCATACATGGACATGAAGTTTCTGGCACCTTTTGCTTCAAACAAATCATAGAAAACAAAGAGAAGGTGGTGTAACATTGCTGAAATTAATGTGATAAATGTGATAATTACCACTGTACAGTATAGTCACATCAATTCGCAGTGTGATATTAATATAATATGGACTGGCGTTGAGGGGGATATAACATTTATTGCCCGAACTAGAATTGTATTGCCCGAGTCGAAGACGAGGGCAATACTATTCTAGTGAGGGCAATAAATGGCGTATCCCCCGAAAGGACAGTCCATATTATTATTATTATTACCCATTTTCAGGCATTTTAGGCATCTTCGAGCAGTTACATTACAATGTAAACTTCCTGATTTACTGTAACAAAATCCACTCGGCGTCAGGTCGAACCCTTCACCACTGCGCTCAACTACACCCACATGCTTGCACACAACACCATGCACAATCAGGTACGCCGCCCGCTCACACAGTCGCAGCGACCGTCCTCGTTTTTACGTGCTAACGTATTGTTTTGTGCACGGTGTGTGTAACCGACACACAGCGACGTCCTTGAATGTCTTCGCTTTGTGGTCGACCGGAATGTTTACATGTAAAGTGATTGGCGAGACCCGGATGCTCTAATGTCGCCCGCTGACCTCCACGACCCTGCAAAATACCAACTGCAATTGCCTCGCAAAACTACCTCGTATGGGTAATAATAAATAATATATTACTAAAGAGCATGATCTCGGTCCGAAATATACAACAGAGATTTTTTTCATTTGAACAACTCATTCTGGTGGTGCAGCACTGCACATTGAAAAAGAGTGATAGTTTGTGCATGTATTGATGTGATTATGTGGTAGATGTACACATTTAGTACCAAATATGCAGCAGCTATGCATGCACATTTTGTCAGAATGTGAGTATATGCCAACGAGTAGGTGAAGATGCAAAAACTGATACAATTATCAACTCTCTTTGTGCCACTTTCCCACGCCAAAATCAGTTTATGGCATGCCAACTTTGCATATTTTGCTCAAACGCACAACCGTGCGCAAAACCAATTGATAAATCACGATACTCCACAGTATACTGAAAGCACCATATACACAGCTTTGTCATAAAAATTGTCATTCATCACAGCCAAGCTTGCAATTTTCCCTACAACTTTGCTGTACTGCATTTCTAGAATCAATGCTTCCACAAAAAGTTGCATGGCTTTGTAAAACAGAATGTTTTCCAAAAGTGCTCATGCACTGCGGTCTGAGAATGATGTAGCACACATGGGGTTTACCACATGGCACACAAAGAGTCAATGCAATCTAGGAAGAAGAGAAGACACATATGAAATAAGGAGACCCTCAGGTCTACAGTTCACCTGAGTATCGCAAGTCTACCTTCCACACACTTTTGCAGACTATTTCCTAAGAAGAACATATCGAGTTCGTAGAGGCTTTGTTCTGGGCCCCCAAGAGGGGCATGGCTCCCATTCGCGCATATATGTATTCTTTCATCCTGGCAATAATATCTGCCAAACTTGGCATAAATTTGACCATGCTATTTCAAGAAGACGATGGAAATGTCAAAATATGGTCCTAGTTTGGTCCCTCCCAGGTTCAACGGGGTGCATTCCTGGACCACTCACAAACAAACTACAATTACTGATGTACTTACAGCACTAACTATGCCCTTTACTTCTGGTTCTAGAGAAGAAGATTTTTCAATATTCCTTCATTTGGGGACATGGTATCCATTTGAAAACATTAAGATTCTATCAACCAAGGGCTGCTACCTGCCAAAGTTGGTGAAAATCCTTCATGAAGTTTTTAAGAAGCAAAAAGTGTAAATAGTTTATGCATGACAAATGACGGACGATGGACGATGATTGATCACAATAGCTCACCTGATCCAAAGGCTCAGGTGAGCTAATAACAATACATGGCTTGGTAAAATGGATTGTTTTCCAAAAGCACTCCTGCATTGCAGTCTCAGAATGATGTGGCAGACACAAGGTTTACACCATGGCACACAAAAAGTTAATACAATCTAGGAAGAAGAGAAGAAGAGACGGGAAGAAGGAGAGAAAAATCCCCTGACTTACTCTTCCAGCAGAGGGAAGTAGATGAGGAACTCGGGGCAGTCCACGACGCCCTCAAGGTGGAAATCATACTTGCATCCGAAGAGAGGGAATTCCTCCTTCTTCTCAAAGGTCACCTTGTAGACCTCGTTGCCAAAGGTGAGACCTTCAGCTCCTTTTAACCTCGACCTGTGGCAATAGCAGTGAAGAGGAATGAAAAAAAAATTCTGAATTAGAGAGTTTAAATATGTCATCTCCGTCTGCCCACATGCTAGGAAATATCAAATACATTAAACCAGTGTTCATATTTTTGTAGGCAGCATACCATTCCTCCAAGCTTAGGAAAAAAAAAACACACACTCATTGCCAAAAGTGAGGCCTTTGGGGCCATTTAACCTCAACATGCGGCAGTTGTAGTATATGAGGAATGAAAATAAATTGATGGAATAGAGAGTGCATGTGTCATCTTTGTCTATTCACATGCTTGGAAATATGCAATAAATTAAACTAGTGCATGTGTTAGTTGTGGGGGGGGGGGGGGGGGAATGAATATAATTCAAACAAAAGTATGATTTTTAATAAAACTCTCCTACTGTCGGGGGGAGGGGGAGCAGGAAGCAGTTTTCCAAGTTTCCAAGTAACTTTTTGCACTGGATTTTGTTTGTTTGACACATTCTACTGATGAAACGTAAGAAAATTAGAACTTTAAATTACCAACAATGATACCACCTGTAACAAGAATAATTATATAAGCAAGACTTACACTAGCTCGTATCCATTGGGAATGGTTCCTACAAAGTATCCGCCCGGCCGCAGCCTCTCACAAGCATTCCTGATCATGGTCCGTGCCCGCTCTGGCTTCTCAAAGGAGTAGTGAAGGGAAAACTGGCAACTACACAGGTCAAACAAGATGTCTGTCTCCTTGTATCGCTCCGTTAACAGCACCTGACAAAAAGACGAGACACCAAATGCAATGCATTCCCAGTAACCTCAGAGCTGATAGGAATGCGATGATTTTGCAAGCAAAGCTCAGTGGAAAAAGAGTGGTTGGGGGATTCCAGCCTGTTTTTATGGTTTACTTGGTTGATGTTTAAGGTAAGAGCATCATGTTGATTCACAACCTGACATACATCCTGAAAAAGACCAATCCGGAACTCAAGTAAAATTTCCTCCCCTTTGCTTCATTCGATCCAACTTTAATAAGTGTATATGTGCATGTCAATTATTTCATCTACATATTCATCTATCTATCTAGGTAGCAATTAACCTATGTCAGTATCTATCAATCTACCTACATGTACCTGTAGATCTGTCAATCTATCAAATTATCTCAGGAAGTCAAACCTGTCTGCAGCGACCACTGTCTATAATGGCCACCTGTCGTATGCAACAACTAAGCAAAATTCCCCCTAAGAGAAAATCCATATTAACGACCCTGTCTATAGTGGCCACCTGTGTACAACGGCCATTTATTTAGTCTCCCTTGGGTGGCCGCTATTGACTACATTTATTCTTTCACATGTCTTGAAATTACATAGTATTAGTAATCAGTTTCCACTATTGCCAGCTTCCAATTTTTACCAGAAGGCACGAAATATGTTGATTGCATGAAGAATCTGGAAAGTGCTAACAATATCAAAGGCAAAAAAGTATGAAAGGCTACTGGTTGAGCAACAACACACAATACCTGCACCGTACTACACTATCTTTATCTATTAATCACGTCGGTTGGAGAGCATACTTACATCTGCGCAGTCTGCTGCGATGAACTCGGCGGCAAACACCGGGTTGTTTTGGCGCCTATTTCGCTGCACCAGATCGTTGTACCTCTTCTGGCACTGCTGCACCGAAACCTCAGCAATATCTGCGTCCGGCAAACACAACATGCATCAAACTTGTATCAAATACTGAAAAGAGGTGGTGGTCATGAATAAGATGTAATCATTCATATACCTGTATTTGATTAGGCTTTGTCAACTAAAATGGTAATGCAGAGGTGCTACCATCTTTCTGAAAATGTACTTGATTTATTATCACTAGTTCTTAATGAATATCCATTTCTGTGCTAGAGTCTATTTAGCAAGTCTTTGCCAAGAGTCAAGGCCAGTACAGAGACCTTTTCCACCGTTTAAACACCACTAACCTCATATAATTCCACATTGAGCGAGTCAAAATCTTTACGAGTCAATCCTTCACCCAAATCCTTTTAAAGAATGCTTTTGGCATATGGGCAGTATTTAATCTTTAAAAACACATGCTCAATAAGCCAGGTCGGAGATACATGTAGCTCATGTGCACATGAGTACAAATAATCTTTCATTTTTCTCAGTTGGTTAGGCATTATCACTTGATTCAAAGCGACATAATGCATCAGTTTGCCCAAAATAGCACTTTATGGAACTTGTATTCAAACTTTATGGAACTTGTATTCAAACAAAGAATGTATGTAGCTGCGTAGGGAGATCAAGTGACCAGAATGGTTTGTCAATCGATTAACACTTTGGGAAGCATCCATTTCATTTTGGTGTATCGAATGCATTAGCATTTTTTTTTTCTGTTAACATTGCCAAAGACCAGGCTTGCTGTCAGGTGGATGTACTGGCAAGCACCACTAATGATGATTACATGAATAATCATTGCATCACAGATGCTTATCTCAGTGAATTTAAAAACCAACCTGTCTCTCAGTACAAATGACCTCTTTCTGCTCACACACAAACTGGAACCCCGAACTGGCTTATTTTCATATTGACTGAAGAAACATCCCAATGTTTGGGCAATGAATAATACATTACAAAGGTTATTCAAAGACCACAATAATTTGATGAAAGGGATACATCTTATTCTTACAGATTTCATGTCAAAACAAGGGAATTTGGTGAAGATTTATGTAGAGTTCAATGAGAGACTCCTGAGATGATAATGATATCATTACTGTTGCCAATTTGAGTAATATCAGTGGTTTGTGAAATAATAATCATAACTTTTATACTGCTGAAACTCTCTAACTATAGTTCTAAGATGAAATTTCTACCACTCTCGTCTGAATTAACTCCATTCATTATCAGCCAACTGGAATATGGAGAGGAATCACACCTTAGGTAAACATGACAGAAACTGCTCGAGGTCGGAATAATTTGGCTATGTGCTCACCTGCACAGACAAGTTTCTTAATGTTGCCTTTGGTCCACTTGAGCAGGTCACCTCCCTTGCCGCAGCACAGATCCAGTACTGTGCACCCTTTCTTCCTGTGCACTGCCTTCAGCGAATTAGCTATCACCATACTCTGTGGAAAGAACACAACGCAATGGAAGATGGGTGGAGCAATGTCTGCAGTCTACCGCATTGTTCAGATCCGAAAGGAACAAATCTCTAAATCGAAAAATCTGAAAGTCACTGCAATTCTTGCAGCAATACTTAAATAACTATGCAATGCAATGGACTTCAACTTGTAATACCAATGCATTCCCTTTTTTTACACAGTGATTATGTTAATCAGCCCAAAGATTTTGGCAGGAGTTTCTTCAGTTCTTCCATATCTGGAGAAGGTCTATGTTCAGAGTGAAGCTATCTACAGAGTTGCCTACATGCATTGTAACTACAGAAAAAAAAAAAATTTTAAGCACTCGCAGAGCGCAGACCTCCGTCAAGCAGCTCATCTCCACCCAAACATTCATGCTGAAAGTCGCCCGAATTCCCAATAATAGCTGTAAAAAAGAAAAAAAATAAGCTAAGAAGTGTTTACCTTCCTGCTGCGTGGCTCCTCGAGCACATGCTTTGGTATGCGCACGCAAGCCTCAAATACGCGCAGTTTGAACTCCCCAGTTCATCGACCCTATTTGCCAAAATATGAAAATATCCTTTTAAAAATCCATAAAAATTCCTGGATTACTACCAAAGTTGGATAATCCGTTCCTTGGGTCATTATGGACTTTTCCTTCAAGTTCATCAAAATCTGTTCACATTGTTTTGAGTTATTTTGGAAACAGTCAAACCAATGCTGACAAAAACATAACCGCCTTCCTTGGCGGAGGTAATAATTGACATCAACTAGGCCTGCATTCTGCATCATTACAATGTGGTGTTTATGGTGTGCCAAACACTTTAGTTTATGTTAGGGGCAAAACAGCAGAGCATGGAACTCTGTATGAGTGTGTGCGGGGAGCTTCCATGATATCATTGAAAGTGAATTTAGTAAATAAATGTGAATACACAGTACTCAACGTGGCCTTGAGCTGCCAATACGAAACTGAAAGCTTGAGTTATTAGTTAAAGGGACGGTTCAGTATTGGTGGAGGTGAGAATTGGGCTTTTAACTTTTTGCGAGATACCAAGAAAACACTTGTGATATAGTACAGAGCATACCATTTTAAGAGGAATTCAACATTTATTTGATTCAAATCGGGTGTGGAATGACTGAAACATCCAAAAACAAAGTAAAAGAAAGCGATCATAATGAAGTGTGGGTCCCACACTTTGTAAGAATTGTTCTTTTTTGGATATCTCAGCCATTTCAAAACCAATTTTCATCAAATAAATGTTGAATTCCTCATAGAACTACATGCTCTTTCATATTTCATAAGAGGTTTCTCATTATCTCACCAAAAAAAGTTAGAAACCTGAAATCAGGTCTCAACCATAACTATACCATCCCTTTAACAGGAATTGTGGCTGGATCACTACTCAAATTCCATGCTTTTATGCCACCTCACTATGTTTGTCATACAAGAGATTCTAAGGTCATCATGTTGACTTTTTTTTTTTTTCTTCTACCTGAACTGCAAATTCAAGCACAGGAATCCAATTGTCTATTAAATCTTGGTACTCCAAAGAATATAGCCTTGTTACAATAACCCAGATGAAAATTGTGTTAGCTGGGAGCTGTATTGGGCTCTTCAAATTCCCTTGGAGTAGTTATAGGACATATTATCCAACCCAAATGACATATTGACAACTTCAATGCATCTCTGAGGGTCTTCCTCACTGTCATATTTGGCACCTTCTATATTCCAGCGTCCCGCCATCCACAATTCATTTTGCTCACCTTGATCCAGTTGTTGAAGTTGCGCTGGTAGTAGATTCTGCTCCTGGTCCTGTCGAACACGGTGCCCTCCCTCAGGTCATTGTAGTGCTTGGCAACAGTGCCAGACATGCCCTACGGGATAAACACAGTGTAAGAAGAATTTACAAGTCAAATTTTGATTCTCCATTGTGTCATTTTAAAGATCAAATCTTCAATGAAGTCTTCAAAATTCTTTTGCAGTAAGCACGTCTATCCAAGAATTGTTCCCTCCTAATGTTTTGTAATGAGTACGTGATCTCAGCAGCATCAGGTTTGTACATTATTTACTGCAACTAGAACTAAAAATTTATTATCTTGCATATGGAAACCAATGAATTACAATGCATGTTCAAGCTTTTCCATTCAATGTACTGGTATTTACAGTTGTGACACCTGCAAAACACATTGACCTCCTACTACATCGTAATCACTCTGGTGCATTTTTCAATTTTCTCCTTTCTAAGTTGGCTATAGAAGATAATGCTTTGTTCGTGATACGTTAGAGTCAAAAGGTAACTGGATACATTCACATGGGGGGCGAATGCTCATGTTTGTATGTGTATGCTGTGTGTTGGTATGTGTATGGGATTGTATTTGTTTGTGTGAGTGCAAGTAAACTTTAGAATATACATTTGGGTGGAAGGAACAAAGGTCAAGAGGAAGGTGTATTTCCACTCATACAAACACATTTTTTTTTTTCCATTTCATGTCCACATTATTTGAATTATGAAACATGCAAATATCCTGTAAATCATTGTAGTGAATTGTACATTAACAATTCCCTATGTAAAGCCTGACACAACTTGCTTCAAAGTGCCATGCTCAAGTACATCTCACTCTCCTACATGTAGCAATATCACTTATCCAGATGGGCTCCAGTCATGACATGGCTGGACTGTTTTGGGCCCCATTTACATATGCTAGTTGGTTCACATTGGTCCCAACTCTAAGTTGTTATCACATGAGCATGTACGTACATGAATACAAATTGTTGTTGTTGTTGTTTCTTTAATATGTATGTACATAATGTATCTTTTGATTTCTAGCGCCAAATAAACTGAACTTAACTGAATTAAATACATGTAACTAAAGCAGCGCTGCACACTGGCACAGGTCTGACGAACCCTGACCAGTAAAATTCATTGTCAGCCCAGTAACTTCTTCAGGAATGGACCAGTAAAATATGGAAAAACTGGATACCTACTGGCCCGACAAACAAGTCAGACCAGTAGAAAAAAAAAAATGGGTTAGCCTGCAGCCCTGACTAAAGTTGGACTGTGCTGGTGCACTCACTGGTTTCTTCTCCGTCGAGGTCTCCCCAGCTGTCTGTGGCTTGTCTCCTCCGGCCTCAGAAGTCTCTGCCTTGGTCTCCTCCTCGGCGGCGGCAGCAGGCGTCTCCTCCATCTTCTCCTCTACTGCTGCCTCGGCTGCTGCTGCTGTGGTACTGTCTGCAAAGGTCATGTGTGAGAGGTACAGTGCAAGGGAGGCATTAGAACACAACACATTTTTTTCTTTTATCCTTGAATGGATATCTAATTTGACGAAAGTTTGTTACAATGTATATCAAGATAGGTAATAGGGTGGTCCATGAGGGGTTTCAGCATGTCGTTGCAACATGCTCAAAGAGAGAATCTCTCATTTAAAGGGGATGGCTAGTAACTGATCAGTGGGAATCAGTGGGAATGCTGGGGGATGATTGTTCCAATCCTTGTGGGATTCATTTAAGAGTACATTATATATCTATTGTTGTGTGAAAATTATTTGCTTCAGAATGGTTCATATTCAAGTAATGTGCAGTTTAATGTTTCCAGGTTAGCATGCCTGTACAGTGACGGGGCGATCGTTACTGAAGCAAATAATTTTCACACAATAGATATATAATGTACTCTTAAATGAATCCCACAAGGATTGGAACAATCATCCCCCAGCATTCCCACTGATCAGTTACTAGCCATCCCCTTTAAAGGGATGACATAGTTTCGGTTGAGATGGAGCTTCAGGTTTCCAATGTTGTTTGATGATGATTCCTTGAGATGAGAAACCTCTTGTGAAACATGAAAGAGCATATTATTTTAAGAGGAATTCAAAGTATATTTGATGAAAATTGTTTTTGAAATGGCCGAGATATCCAAAACAAAGCAATCCTAGCAAAAGGTGCATGCAGGGCCCACCTTTTACTGGTACCGGTATTGCTTTGTTTTACTCTGCTTTTGGATATCTTAGCCATTTAAAAACTGAGTTTCATCAAAAAAAGTTTGAATTCCTCCTAGAATTGTATGCTCTTTATTAAACATTTGATAAAGTAGTTTCTAAATATCTTGCAAAAAGTTAAAAGCTGAATCCTCATCTCAACCAAGAAATGTCCCACACTAACCCATCGTAAGCGTGAAATTGTATGAACATGTATTTCACACAAAATGGAGGTAAAGATGTACAATTACTTTGATACAGGTAAAATCTTGCATAAAGTTCTTACCAGTTTATTCATGGTGGCCGCTGTTATGAACAAGAGTGACCATACAAAGTACAGTACATGTACAACATATGTACACTACATGTAACTGTTTGCATTGCTGTGCATGTAAAGTGTAGTGTAGTTGTACATGTACAAGAAGCTGTACGTACATGTACAAGAAGCTGTACAGTTTTACATGATGAATTGAATAAAACTTGAAAATCACAGCACAGCACATCACTGCTAATGCAGTGGACTGTGGGCTACATGATGTATAAAAATAAACCCAGACATATAGAGAGATAGTTTAGCACCGATGTACAAAATAAATGTAATTCACATTGCACAGCACTACATGCCATAGAATCAAATGCATGTTAGTAATGCATGGACATTGCAGAATCAATAGGCTGTCATGTGTATGAAGTCTATATGAACCAAAGAAACTAGAACAAGCAAAACATAAACCGCATTGGCATTGTAGGTCATTTCAACACACACAAGCACAATCCTCAGAATTTAGTATGCTTTGTTTCTTTTCATCTAATGATGGTAAAGAACTGTAAAAATAAGTGACCTCTAATCTGATACAGTTTTAGAGAGACATTACAGTACGTCCAACCCACTTACATTTGTACACATACAGTACGCTGTAAGCACGGTTTGACACACACACTTGTACAATGCACATGCACTGAAAACTTACTCAGTACAACTTGAACATGCCCTGTACCACATGTGCAAACATGTACAACGGAGAACATACATTTGTACATGTACACATGTACAATGTGTACACACATGTATGTATACACGGACATACTGTACTACACATGTGGAAAGACACTTCTGCACAGACATGTGATCCTTACATATAGTACAATGGGTGATTTCAAGTTTGGTGCTAGTGTTAGAGCTCAACACTAGCACCAGCGAGAATCCTGATCTTGATATCAATCAGTGTTGGCAGGTTCACCACAACATTGATGTACACAATGTACAGTGTAGTTCCAGCAAGCTCGTGATGGGCCCGTA
This sequence comes from Diadema antillarum, assembly GCF_040938485.1. Lineage (NCBI taxonomy): Eukaryota > Metazoa > Echinodermata > Echinoidea > Diadematoida > Diadematidae > Diadema > Diadema antillarum. The sequence goes on along the minus strand of NW_027271017.1, from coordinate 6,376,747 downwards.
GTTGAATGGTGTCTAGTAAATCAAGCTCTACTATTCTTGTTGCCGCTTTACACTGTACAATTGGTACATCATACACTTGTACATGGGCTTTTTTCCCCATTGGCTATAAACACCATCCCCTAGCAATACCCAAAGGATTATTAAACTTGTAATTTCAGATTTGATGTTGGTGCTAGCAATGCTCTACAAAAGTGTGATACCAACATTCTCATCCATGGATGCATGTTGTCCGAACTCACATCAAGCATGTTGTACATGCATAGCCTACATGCTAATGCAATATATGCCTGTGGAAAGTATGCTAACACTTTAGACAAGGCTACATAAATCTATGCCTGAGAGCAAAATTAACATCAACATATTTTGGAGTTGTTAGAAAAATGTATGGCATTAAATTCTTCTTTTTTTTACATCATTTGCATGATACAAAGCATTCCTGGCAGCCTATTTTTATACTTGACTTCAACCAAACGCAATCACTTTTTCCCCCCATGCAATTCCAGTGCTATGCAGACTTTGCAATGGTGTGAAGATAACACTGGTATACATACATTGTACATATGTACATGTATGTAGTTGCGATCAGCATCATTTGAACATTACCTAACAACCGTGTTGGGGCTCAATTTCATGCTGTTACATTCTGAGATAACATAAGCACCAGCAATAGAACCAGATTTGAAATCACCCAATGTTTATACAGTATCATGTCAAATCCTACACTGGTTTGTACCCAGAGATGACCCTTCTATTGATTTGGGATATTCTTTCCATAGACATCTGTGCCAGCATATTCTACATGTACAACAATGGGAGATTTGAGGAGAACACTATATATCTATGCTTCCCCCAACCCCCTCCCCCATGTCTTTCTTTTGGATAACCATGGATATGTACATTTGTATTATATTACTACTACAGTCTAGTAATGCACTCAATGTGTAAAAATCAATGACATGATCATGAGCGGACTAAAAATATCCAAATCATTGTGGGGAGCTTGCTATCACGCAGGAGATTATGGCATAAGAAAGAATTCAGACTTCAAAAAGAGTACACGAGTGCATTCTACAACTACATCTGTAGTGCACATAATGCGACAAATCAGTGCAATGTACATATATAATTTTAATCAAAACTGAACATGTGCACACATCAAGCTACACCAACTATGCACTAGACTAATGTTTGTAATTGAGTAAGTTTGTGTGTGTGTGTGTGTGTGTGTGTGTAATGTTAATCTGTGTGTATCATGAGTATGATTGTAATTTTACGTGTATGGCATGTACAATGTACATGTATTTAAATGACTAAAGAGCCAAAAAAATCTAAAGGTAAAACTATTTGCCAAAATGAGAACATGACCAATATCAATGGTTCAAAAACAGCTGTAAATCCTGAAACTCATAAATCTATGTTCAGTTAATTCAAACTTTCAATACTATGTACAACTTTTCTTCTTTGAAGGACAAGTTCATCTTTACATACATGCAGATTGAGAGAATGCAGCAATATTAGTAGAACACATCAGTGAAAGTTTGGGTAAAATCGGACAATCTGTTCAATCCGTTCAAAAATGTTTAAAGTATCTGCACAGTCACGGCTGGATGAGAAGACTACTTTGTAACTGCAGTGTATAATGTCACGTACAACGATATAAGGAATATGTTTTATAAAGAAAATTTCACAAAAAAGTGCACATTTCCTTGACTCGTCACTGACGAATGTTAAGGGTAATATTATTCCCCCTTGCCTTCTGAAAGAGGGAAGTCGAGTGTTCTTTTATTATGCAAGAAAACTGAAAATACCTTGAATTTCTTTATTTTTTCTTTATATCGTTGTACACATGTGAAGCTGTGCATGTAGTAGTCTTCTCATCCAGCAGTGACTATTAAAGCAGAAACCTCAAAAATTCATAACTTTCAAACGGATTGTCCGATTTTCCTCAAACTCTCACTGATGTGTTCTACTAATTTTGCTGCATTTACTCAATCCACATGTCTATGAAGGTGAACTTGTTCTTTAAATCAAATTCAACTTGGAGAGGACATGAAATGCCAAGTTTTCCATTTCCATAATAGAGGAAAAGACTTCTTTTCTTGTACAGTATGTGATTGTCCCCCAACCACTCATTTTGCCATACCATTGTACGTACACTACCCTACGCTTGTTAGCTTACATATGGATGCAAGCACTCACTGTCACATACAGGCCTGTACATTCGGCAAGTGGTGGGGTGGGGGGAATAAGGAAGTCTTGCCAGAATTGAGACTTGAGGTAGAAATCTACGGCTTCTCATGGCTCTAAATGTTTCAACACTGCCTTATGGTCCCAAAAGATTTTAACATTGTAGTTTTAACTAATCAGCACAAAACCATTACCGTACTAGGCACTGATTAGTCAAAACTTCAATGTAATGGCTTGTACCAAGTGGCCCATAATTCAACCAAAACGCCGTCCAAGGTTTGACCTCCGGCTACATTAGAAACCTATACTTTTGCGCGAGTCGAATTTTGGCATGGGACTGTTGGGAGATTGAACCCTGGTGCAGGTTTTTTACTTTTCTTTTCTTATCCAAGAACATACATACAAGTACATGTATATACTGTACTATCTGTAGATCTATCCACGATCCCTGGTTTGCCTCGTCATTACTACAACCAATTCTACATGCGTGTGCATGTGTAAAAATTAAAACAGGTGTAGACTATCAACTATACTATAGCTCTCGTTACTCACATCACTATGCACTAAACATGCTAAACCTAAATGCAACTGTCTGTCTGTGTCTGCATCTGGAAATGCCATGCTCAATTCATAATCAAATCATATTTTGACTGTTGTGTATAGAATAGGTCTCCTCAACAATAATAAACAGATCGAGAATCTCATATACTCAGACACTGCACTCTGTGTCACTGCACTTTGCATGACTGGACACGATAACATTCAACAAGCATGACAAGAGACGCCTCATCTTCTCTACTCAGTTGATGCGGCGGTTTGCAGATGCTAATTCAAACAAGTTGATGTCTCACTCTCGCTCTGCTCTGGAAGCCATGCCATCTTGAGAACATGAAACATTGAAAAAAATTTCTAGATATGGTGGTGATTTGAATAAAGCAAAATATGCATGTTATATTCCTACGATGAAAGTGTTGAAACAAGAAACTAATGCACTAATATCTTCACACTATCACACAGGACCAGATTCTACACACGATCAACAACAGAGCTTACACTGAATATCACAAATGGGACTACGCCATTCTAACACGGTAGTCGTTTGTCAAATTCGCAAGATGGCTCTTTGATCCGAGCTGTAAAGAAATATTTTTATACAATCGCCACAGTTGTCTAATATATATACATCATTCTAAATAACGTACCTGTCATTTTTGCGTAGCCCTCTGTTGTTTTCTTGCAATTTGGAATTTTACACGGACTTTTCTCGCTGAAATTGACCCCAAGACGGATACACACGTGTTGTACAATACACGCGTGATAAAACGGTGCGGTATATTGCGGACGCGCAACAGCCGCGGACGGACGCTACGCCGGTATAGGATGCGTGTGCACAAAGGGGTCCGTACGCTCCGCTCTGGTCACGCGTTGCATAGCGAGCACATTGTGTCTACGGCGCCGGCGTTGTGAAAAAGAGAAGAGCGCTCTCTAAACTTGCATCGAAACAATCAATGCATGCATGTCGCTGTTACCGCTCAAAAACTTTCACCTCAAGCCATCTTGAGGAGTGGCGAATATGGGAAAATCACAACCTGAAAAAGATAACTGAAGTCCTTGTGGTGTACAGCGAGTTTAATTTTAGAATATTTAAAACTAATGCTCATTTTACAGGTGAGCCAAAAGATTATGTTGGCCTGTCTATTACCATTACGTTTAAAGTATGAGTTTCAGCTTTCAAAATTGAAACCGGGGTTGAAAAGCAAAAGCTTAAAAAAGTAAAATAGATTTCTGCCGAGGGTTCATGATTATAGTTTAAGTGTTGCATCAGTGAAAAAAATATATATAAAGGGAGAGAAAAAAAGAAAAAGATTGGAGACAATAATTATACACGTGGACAACTGTTTAATCTTTGTTCCTGAGCATCAACAATCCCTGGATTTAAAAAAAAAAAAATGGTATCGTTAACTCAAGATGAAGCATAATCATCTCTTAATACTAGTAGGCCTAGGCTTCCTACACCAGGGGCCTGTTTCATAAAGTGTTACATTAAGATCAATATTGATTGTCTGTTTCACAATAATATAATTACGATTGAATTAAAGCAAGACATCCGAAGCTTAATGGCATATCGAGTGTAACTTTTGGAATTGCAGTAATCGTATAAGATCAATCTTACGATCAATATTTACGAAACGGACCCCAGGAACGACATAGCCCTTATAGTAGTATTTTGCGTTTTGTTTAATTTCCACATTGCTTATCTCAACACTGATAATATTCATTGGGTTATGCAATAAATCGCATAATAAGTCTCCCCTCTCAAAGCTTGTGCATTGACCGAGGTCCAGTGCATGCAGAATTTGAGTACGTGCAGCCCATTCGATGAAAATTAATTTTACTTGATTCGTATATCACTGATCACGCTGATAATTAAGAATACGCTCTAAAAATACCCTCTAAAATTGTAAATAGTGAAATCCGTAATGTACTGTAAGTGATTGTTAAAGGACTGGCCCTATTATGATAGCCTTCTTGCTATGCTGGCTCTTTATTTTTTTTACCAACTAAAATGTCCTTTTACTTTTTAGTATTCTATGAGTTTGCATAATGCGAACCGATGAGAAGATAAGGCATTTCCGTTAGCTCTCCTATAATACTCCTCATAAAAGAATATAGAATATAAAGAGAAATCACGCCAGGCTGTTTTATACAGCGGAGCGCCGGACTCTCTGGACAAGGCATTGAACATTTAAATAGATAAAGTGAAAATAAAATGTTTTATTGATCTATTCATAAGATATTGCAATATTCCTATCTGATTATGATATGAAGAGATTCATAGCAAAACAAGATAACTCCATTCTTGTCAATTTGAGATATCATTTGCTATCAGATTTGCTAAAAAAAGAGAAACATAATAAGAAATAATGATGGACTCTGAAAATCTTAACTTCAAGAATAATGTAGTGAGGTATAATTGGACAGGTTTAATTTTGCTCTATCTGATAATGGACATTATACTCTAAACTGTTTTAAAATGGTTCTTAACTCTTTTTTGTGATCATCAGATATTCAATATCTATTCAATGGAGGGGCTCTTGGATGATAAAAGTTGAAAATTTTGCGTAAGCCCAAACAATAACTCAACGACTTTATACATTCCGAATTCCATGTTAACGACTATGTTTAGGGAAAATGCGAATTTGATTGCACTGTATAACTCTTTACTAATTATCTATTGCAAAATGTTTACAAACATTGACTATAAAAACCTAAAATTTGCTAAAATTCGCTACCCATAACATGCACGGTGCGCAAACACTGTTGCTCAGTAAGATTACCCCCTTTTACAGACAATGTATTCTGTATTGCAAACAGACTATTATGATCGTCATGATTCATATATAATACTCCCAAAGAGATGATTTCCCTCTCCATCCATTTTATCCAACTGTCATTTACCACAGGAAAGACTGTCTTTCTCAGATGTCGACGCTGCAATATTAATGATTATGGACAACTCTGCGTATTGGTACATGTATAGCAAGGAAGAGAACTGTTGCTAAATTTCGCAAGATTTACCATAACCCCCACCCCGCCATTCCCTGCTCCGCTGCATGCATATTATGCATGATGCTCTCCTGCCTGTTTCTTTTTCTGCTATGCAGTGAAATAACATTTAAATTGCTATTAGTTGAGCTAGAATATGTGTGATAAAATATGAAGCTTTTGTATTTATTTTTTTGGGGGGATGAGTGTTGAGTGATAGAACATTTCAGATACACTGAATATTATAGGCATCGTTTAGGGTACAGTAATCTTCATTATATCCAAAGGAGGACAGCGATAAGAACTTGCACGAATCCAACGATGAGAGAGACTGAAATTTATACGTGATGTAAACGTGACCAAAGCTTGACAGAAACCATCTTGAGCGTGAAATGCCAAATCAATTCAGTGCTGTGCACGTTACTTTGATTAGTATTATATACATAAGCAAACAAACAGGTCGGTAAGCAAAAAGAAAAAGAAAAAGATAAGCTGGAAACCGAAAAACAAATTTAAAAAAGATGCAACTCGGACGATGCGATCATCATTGTTTTCATTATACGCCGAATTTACTATGGGGATTAAAAAAGTGAAATGACAGCTATACAAATGTGTATTGAGTTGTTGTTGTTGGCGCAGCATAATTCCAAATGGCTAAAGACTGATTGGGAACAAGAAATCAAGATGGCACTGGGTTAGAGGATTTTATGGTTGTTTAATAGTTTTCTTCAGTTGATTTTGAATTTATTTCAGGCCGTGGGGAAATTCAGATAGAGGGAAGCTGTTGAGCGTTTTAGGCCCTATAGCAAGAATGATCACACATGAAAACTATGAGATAAAGTAGATTGTGATCCGATAGGCTAGTGTCTCCATTGTGTACAATTCGATATATATAAATAGAGTTTAAACAAACTATTACTAGTATAGTACACGACATTTACAAACGTGTTGTAAATGCAAGTACACTGGGCCGAGTTGTTTTACCGTTGCGTGTGATTATTTGCCACGGAACCGTCAGCGTGTTTTGCTGCCGAGTTGGCTCTCCTACACCGTACGTATACACTGTACACAACAGGCAAAATCCAAAACTGTACCACGCACTATGAGCTAGCTAGCGCACAGCACTGTATGTACGAAACGTTCCTCATTTACATAGAAACGACCGGCGACGCGCTGTCATATCGCCTACTTCTCGGGGCTACCCATTTGTTTTCGTGCGTTCGTGTAGCTGCTTTCAGTTGTAAACGATCGTCTGGTTGGGCCGTGTCTGGCCGCCTAGCTAACTGTGTGACTGTGCTGTATGCCCTGGTACCTCTGTGGTCAGTTTTGCGACAACCTATGCGGCGAAGAGCAGCGGCTGGTTCAACTTGTGGAAAAGGATTTCAAGTCACAACCCTAAGTTCACGTATGTCTGAGACAATTCTCAATAGTCAGCCAGTGTAGCTACTATCAGTGTTCGTAAAGGAATTTCAATCCATGTCATTTAAATTTACTTGTATCAAACACAACATGTCATCAAGACCCGTTCGCTCAGCTCGGACCGTGGTATGGCTTGGGCATTCTGCTTCAAGAATCGAGCAGAAATTATTAAATGATCAAACTTACTTGAGTAGTCTCCTAAAGATCTTCATCATAAATATGATCTAGCTTTGCTTTTGTCCAGATATGATAGGGTTTTCTACACTGTTAGTACGTTACAGTGTCAAATAATTATCAATTGAAACAGACTGTTTTTATCAGCAATAATGTTAATGTTATTGACACCTGTTGACTAACGTTGTCGTTGGGTCGTAAGAACAGATCATCAGATAATTGCTAGTATTGGCAACAGTATTTTTACACTAACTTTGCTGGATGGTGTTAATTGGTTCTTTACCTATTATTATACTAGGGCTAGGCTGCAGTACTCTGGAGTTGGAGATCTAACAATGAACATTAGCCCCAAGGAAAGGCTTTCATGTACAGTGTACCGGTATATTAGAAAGCCACATGGTCTCAATGCGATGGTTGGTTCCAGTATTCAAAAAAGGAATGCATCCCTTTTATTTTACCAGTAATAAAAGTAATGGGAGGACATAGCTCCACTAGTATGGTTGGGTGTTCATAATACCGGCCACCTAACCGTTTTTCTATCAAATAGAAACGTGAAAAATCTCACAATTGCCTGAAATTTTACTCACGTGTGGAGAAAATACTCCGGATCTCACAAGCGCGCACTGAAAATGCGATCTGAGGTACGTGCTCTAGATGGCGGCTTCTAACGCGTGGGGTGTCATTTTTTCCGCACTCAGTTGCCCCGCTCATTTCAACCGACCACCCTGACAATACGTAATTAAAGGGCACTTAAATGCGTTTTTTCGACAGGACCGCTGTTTTTTTCTAGCCGTCATTTTACCCCCAATAATATTTGAATATATTTTGAATCCTTCGATATTACTTTTGAAGGACTGTTTGATGAATTTGAATTGATTTTCATTAGGAAACTTTTCATCGTAATTGAAATAAAATTAGATGAGTCGGTTTGTTTTTTCACATTTATTTCTCGTTTCTGCTTCAACTCGTACGGTCGTAGCGGGCGACAAAATAATCTATGTCATGTGAATGTGTAACTTGTTGTGCACGATCGTACAAGCGGCGGTGACAATTTTGCGGTCAAAATCATCAAATTTATTACGGAAGGATACTCTACATCTAACAACGAGTCAGCAAAGGTAGGCACTGCCGGCCTAGTTATATGTAGTTACACGATAAATCTTATTCGATTTTGCTAAATTTCGTTAATTTAGAGGGAAATACTTATTTGTTTTTCGCCTCATTTTACTCAGTAGCATAGCCCAGTGAAGAATCGAACACCGTTGCGCGTAGTCCCATGCGTACATTTTCTTTCTGTACGCGCAATGCCATTATAATGCGGGGACGGTCGTTATGGACCCGGTCGGTGGGTTGAACACCTACCATACTACCAGTACTACTACTCGCTAGTCTTCTCTCATGTACTACGCGGTGCAGAAACATACTACATTTTAAGGTGAATGCAATGAAATGAGAGGATATTTGGTGGGCTGTGGAAGGTTGGTACCCTGACGTTAGCACATTTTGATTTGCCTTCTGTATTCCTTTCCTGCCATTGGTGTGCAAACAAGTTGATAACTTTATTGTTACTTGGTATTTCCAAATGTAGAAGTAGGGCCTTCAATTTGCTGTAGATCAGATATTGAGTTTTCCAAATACTTATTGATTGTGTACAAGTGCAGATGTCAAAATACCAGGATTGATCCCAATATGTTCTGCAGTACTAGTCCTATCGACCATATAAATTACATGTATTCTTTTATGTTTATTACAATTGTAGATAAAGTGGTCAGAACGGAACAGCTCCTTCCATCAATTTAATTTGAAAGATTCATTGTTTAAACAAGGTTGCAATTTGTAAATTAACGCAGCAAAATATTGATTTAATTATTTCTCTTTGTTTTTTTTCTATATGCCATTTCTGTTGAACTCATGTTATGGCATCATACTTTTCGCTTACTTTACTTATAATATATCTCTGATTTCACCGTGGAATGTTATTTGTAATATCTTCTGTAAGTACAATTGTATTTTTTGCTGTTTGATACATTTATAATTATTCAGGCCCCTGTGGAAGACCTCTGCTTATTGGTGAATGGGCTACCTATCCTGACTTAAGATCAGAAATCAATCCAATCAGTCAGTCAATCAATCAATCAATCAATCAATCAATCAATCAATCAATCAATCAATTGTTTGGGAAAATATAAGCTGTCAGTTTCTCTTGTGACATACATGTAGGAACTCTATAACAGAACTTATTAGCATTTTGAACTGTCCTGCATTACTGCATTTTAAACTGCCCTGCACTCCCAAGTATTAACAGATGAATGGAGTGAGTAAGCCATCCAAAATTTAACTGCCGACGTTTGATTACTTGTTAGTATCCATTTTGCATGCAGTGGGGTTTTTGGCATGGGCAGTCAAATTTTGGAATGGGAACCAATATATGCAATGGCCAAGAATTATTCAAGAAAAAAAAAACAACAACAAACAGGCAGAAATTACAGTATTATTCTATACGGTATTTCTTATACAAACGTGTACATGTACATGTACTTTGTCCTGTATGTGGAGGATTCTAGTTCACGTGAAAAAAAGAAAGAAGAAAAGAAAATGGGTACATTAGAAGGCACATTAGAATGTACCTTAGGGGGCACATTCCAGTGTTATAAATAATTGTTGTGCCAATAACTAAAATGTAAAGAAGAATATCAAGATTAATGGAAAATACTGGCATGTTGCTAAAACCTGAAAATTTTGTACCCTGGTACTTACATTGCATACTGTACAACACGTAGATCGTCAGTATGTAATTCCTCCCTGATGCTCTAGAGACATACATACGCATGTACATACTGTACATTGTTGTACATGTATGACAGTTAAAAGCTAGAGCTGATTTGATCAATATTTTTAATAATTGTCTGTGTAAGCCACAATTTGATTTAGTTATTTGGTCAGCACACCATCTGAATATCCTGTGTACATCCAGATCATTAAGCCACGCTGTTATATTCACGAATACATTAGGACTACTCTGCTCCAATTATATAAATGCCAGAGACAGAGGCACAGGAGAGAAAGGGAATAATGTATCATGTCATGTTTCATTTGTATGCAAAGTGTGCACACTGTAGAGGCAGCCCCATACTGTAAGACACAGTTCGGATGAAGACTCTTAATAATGCATCAATGTGGCACTGCGGAGTGGGCAAGGATCAGAGGAGAGCTGCATCTCCTCGTGTTTGCCTGTCATTCAGTACTAAACTCATGCTTCGTCTTCTAGTCCTACATTTCAGTTTTTTTGCACAGCATGCGCACTGTAATTTGCTGCATGGGTGTCTGAACAGGACATTAAATAAACATGGCATAGATACAAGTATGTCAATTTCATATCTTACACTTTTTAGGTCTCTATGGTAACCAGGTTGCAGAAAATGAGGTTTTTTGTCCTTCACCCAAAAGTTGCAGTTATACATGACAGTACATGTGGACTTCTGGCCCGCCATAGTTGCAATGTCTTTTTATATCAGTATGCCCTATAACTGAATAAACCTCTTCTCTGCCATTTGAAGTGATATAGATCAGTTATTATCAGATACAGCTTTCAATTTGTCAGCTCCACTTTTGTGGAATGCTCCCCCCCCCCCCCCCCCCCCACAAGACATAAATATTTTAGCTCGTACATGTACCAACTTTTAGTAGCCTGGTATCTCACAAACAGGTGGCTTTTGGGCTTTATATGTTGGTCTGTAAAGTATGCATGGTCGATTAAAAAAAGCTTTCATGCCTCAAAAAATGCTTCAGCATATACAAATTGTACTCTGAAATAAAATCTTTTTGCAGTACATTGGAATTCATGCAATCATAAAGTCCTTTTTTTTCTTTGTAGAGACTCTGAACTGCATTATTATACAAACTTGTGTGAAAAAGAACTTTGCAAGTACGCAACTAGCAATATCGAAATGTATGAATACGGACAACCAACTGCATCAGACTGTACATTGTACATGTATATCATGTTATTGTGATTATGACCTCAAGTTTAATTGACTTAAACTGTCAGTGTGCCTATGTGCATTAGACTTATTTTGCATTGTTTTCCGAAAAGACAATACAATCAGTAAATTTAAAATGACCCCCCCCCCCCCCACCCAATCAAACACAGAATATGCTACTTTACATTGTGTAACAGTGCAGGAAGCTTTTGCTGCCATACCATCTACCCATAGGCCATTTTGCTGTTACTGATTAGAAAACAAAGTGTTTTCCAAATTGATTCTGCATATAATGTAACAATTCAAGACCTGAGAAGACTGTAACCAACTGCAAATGGACTGAATTGGCTATTGTTCGTAGAAATTGTTGCTTGATCATCCAGCGCATTCCCCCCCCCCCCCCCCCCCCCCCCCCCCCCGGAACAAGTGTACTGTAAACAAGGAACGTTTGCATGCATTTTAATTTTGCAAATTTTGCAAGCGTCAAGATTCGCGAGATTAACATGCACGCGAAAGTTCTTGTCAACACTACAGGTTGTATATGCATTGAATGCCAGTGGTAGTTCGCGAAAATTTCATGCCGCAAAAAAAGGCCGTCGGCTCCAATTTGCGAAAAATTAATGCCACGAATATATCATGTTTTAATTACAGTAACTTTCAAGTCAAATTCATCCCTCGAATGTCTAAATATAACCTGGTCAAGGTCACTGACCATCATTACAGTCATTGCCACCTGCAAGCCCCTGAAAAAAAGGGAAAAAAACAACAACAACCAAATTGCGATTTCCAATATTTGGTGAGGTGAGAAGATATAGAACATATGTTTAACCCCACCCCCCCCCCCCAAAAAAAAAAAATAATAATATCCAAGTGTTTAAAGAGATTAGCAGGAAGTACAGGTCAAGTTAGGAGGGACGTGTGATGACAGGCCCATCATAGGCAAGGCTTATGAGGGGAATGTGTGGTGACAGTGTGACATTTGCCACCTTGCGCCTCACTTGTGGGTCATCCACGTGATCTGTTGTAGATCGTAGCATTTGCCATCACCACAGATCACAGTCCTCTTGCATCCATCCTACACTCACCAACTGCTGAAGACTTGTCAGTCACAGACTATTGCCCTCATCATCTTCTTCAGTCCCTCATCATCTTCAATCATTCAGTATTACTATTACTCTTCCAGGACTGCATCACAGTAGCACTGGAATTGTATCACAGCACATCTTTTGTATTTTCTCTGATTTCTTGTTTATAGTTTTTCTTCCTTGGTTTTGTTTTTGTTTTGTTTTGTTTTGTAGATTTATACTATCTATTGCCCCATACTGTACATGACGTCTTGTAGCCCCTTCTGCAAACCTTTCCAATTTCTTTTAGTTGTCTGTACCAGCTTGGAGATGACATTTGCTTGTAATGCTACTCTAAGACAGCTACACCCAGTAATTTCATGCAGTTCAATTCAAAGTGTTTATATCTATCGAACAACAACAACAAAAAAGTTTACTGTGTGTGGTCTGTCCTTATCTGTCGCTCCAAAATTTGAATGCTGCATGCGTAACAGGCAGGCTTACGAATACACAAATAGGAAAGGACAAAGCAGCATGCCTCTAATGAATGAAAGGGACAGAACTTGCTCTGCGAGGGCAATGCACTCAACTCATGTGAGGTGTATCTCATGCCCGTGCACAAGTCAACCATGTGCACATTGTCATTGATAAGACAAGACTCGAAAGGTAATGACTGCAGGTTTGCTAGCAAATTTGTGATACAGGCTATATTGTAATCAACTTTGATGAGCGTTGTGAGAAGTGCCTTTTTGCTTGTTCCTTGCTGTCTGATCACAGCTGTTTGGAAGCTATACTGGGATGTAGATCATGTCATATGCCAGTGGAGGTGCCAATGTGCCAAGATTGTGTAGTCTCTCTATGTACAATAAAAGCTGGAGTGTCGAAGACGCAAGTAAAAACATGCATTGGTCCCTTTTAATAGCATTATGGAACCTACAGTACTTAGCAAGAGGTTACATCTACAAGAGCCCAACAATGGAGCAACTTGAATACAGCATAATGGACCCTGGAATTTAGATGTGCTGACCTGCAGAATAGAGATCAGTTGGCAGTAGCTGTGATACACACTTGTACAATGTACATTTTTATTTTACCGGTACTTAAAAGAATTAAAAACAAATATTTCTTGGTTTTTATTTCAGCATCTTTAAATGCCTTTGCATGTCTACTCATGAACATTATGAGGAGAAAGGTCTTCTTTATCAGGAAAATGTATGGTATGACCAACTATGACAAAGGGAGTGCTTTGATATAATATTATACTGTATACACGTAATAAAATCTATAGAGTTACACATAGTTGTAGCTCCGCCCTGTGAAACCGCCAGTTCCCTCCCGTGACTTGGAAGTAGCTTGCGCATCAACTTGACTTATTAGCTTTATAGAAGAATTCATTAAATACCAACCCAGAAAACTTCCCTCATACATGTGCAAATAAAACCAAGAGGCATGGCATTGACAAATTCTGGAGACGATCGAAGACTTATTTCCGATCGATACCGCCGTCCCCGCGCTGTTTATCTTGGTGTCAAGTGAAATCCATCTCGCCGGATTAGATTGGGATGCCTGAGAATTTTGGGTAAAACTCCCCACCACCTCTCTCCCGGGTACTCTGACCTTGAGAGATGCGGATGTCCCTCACCGCGTGTCCGTCTGTTGTACTCCACTCCAGCTCAGTGATGGTGAAGGGAGACTGAAGGAAGGAAAAGATGTACATGTATTGGATGTGAATCCAGTGATGATCCCGTGAAGCTCATTATCTCGTGAGTCATAGCTTCTCATCAAATCATATACATGTCCCATCTCCTTCCTCTCACTCCCCATACCACCTCCCCCCCCCCCCCCCCCCCCAATCCATAAAATGAAATGACAGATTTGTGAATTGGGGTGTGAAACTTTCTACTTGGTTTTGATGAAAAATCATAGCACAGATTTCTCTCATTCCAAAGCAGTGGCAGTCTACACCTTGATGAAAATGGAATTACATGTAATTAGCGCCAGTATCTGGCGCGCTCCAATATGAATCAGTTCAAAGCAAGTGTGTTTTGTGACAGTCGAGATGAATTTATCTTGATTTACCGGTAAACACACATCTTGCTAAATGGAGTTAAAGAGTTGCTGGTTTGATGGGAATAAAATGTAACCCTACCCCCCCCCCCCCCTCCATCCGCCTCCAACAAATAGAGTTAAAGGACAAGTTCACCTTCATATACATATGGAATGAGTGAATGCAGCAATATTATGAGAACACATCAGTGAAAGTTTGGAGAAAAGCGGACAATCCATTCACAAGTTATGAATTTTTAAAGTGTCTGCGCAGTCACTGCTGGATGAGAAGACTACTATTGTGTATGATGTCACATGCGTGCAACGATATAAGGAAAATATAAAGAGAATTTCACAAATTTTTATTTTTTGAAAAAAGTGCACATTTCCTCGACTTGTCGCTGACGTATGTTAAAGGTAATATTATTCCCCCTGCCTTCTGAAAGAGGCAAGTCAAGCGTTCTTTTATCATGGAGAGAAGTGAGAATATCATGAATTTTCTTTATGTTTTCTTTATATCGTTGTACACATATGACATCACAGGCTGTAGTAGTCTTCTCATCCCGAAGTGACTGTGCAGAAACTTCAAAAATTCATAAATTTAACGGGTTGTCCAATATTCCTCAAACCCTCATTGATGTGTCCAACTGATTGCTGCATTCACTCAATCCACATGTCTATGAAGGTAGACTTGTCCTTTAAAAAAATCATGAGAAACTGAATGATAGCGGTGTCACTGGAATTGCTCATTAGATAACAGGAGAGACTTTGGCTCTTAACTCTGCATACTCTTGGACATATTTATATGATAAGAAACATAATTAATTCATATGTGGTTGGTGATTAAGCTACTATTGATGCAGTGGGGATGACTCATTCTTTGTGAAATTGATTTCAGAAAAGGATATACAGTGAAGATTTGTATGTAAGGTCAGTGGACATGGTGATATCTTTCAAAATATCCTGCAATGTGATTTGAATGTGAATGCAGTCAGTACAGCAGTGCAGTTTATTAATCACTATCAAATCAATGGAAGACTGAAATGTGTGGCTGTATGTAATATGATATAGAAAAGTGTACTTCAATCTCCCAGAGTGGGTTGGTTTTCTATGCATGATACAAATATGTCTTCGGAGTATAATTATTTTGCAAATTGGGACTTGCAAGATATTTTGTTGAATTCACGACGGAGAAGAACATTGATGAAATAGAGAAGTTTCATCACTTTTTGAAAAAGAAAATTTCTGATATTCCATGTTAGTTACCGTATGAATACAACATTTATGTGTTTGGAGGCAATATTTTCCCAAGTCCCTAATTTTGCGAGTATAGGTTGACTCACAGAGATATAAACGAAGCAAAATATTCTTTGTCTATAATTGTGTCATTGACTGGGACTACCAGTCACCATGATAGGGACTTATAAAAGATAGTCATTGCTAATATGTGATTGATTATGGCTTCATGCATTTCATATTTGGTTTTCGTTATTTTTTGTTTGTCTGATTCAACACATTACGTATAGGAGGAGTTAATCCCTCAGTTCTATGGCCACGAAAGCTTTGATGCTGAAACAGAACTGTCGGCTTCCCTTTCAGCAGAGGTGTTTATGAGGACGTGGCATTTCTCCGTAAATGGAGATCAGACAGTTGTCACGTTTCTGGTTGGGAGGTCATTATGGGTAAAGCCTGTGTGATATCCTATTAAAGACTTTCCCCCTCTTTTTGTTTTTTGTTTAATCTTACGCTTTCCCCTTCCCCTCCACAACTCATAGCTGAGTCATGCCGAATTTGTGACGATGGAAAATATGGGGAGGTGGATGGAGGGAGGCTTCGGTTGCAATAATTTACCACTTGACTGATTATTTCATTAGACGGGGTCCCTCAGTTTTGATATTCCGGGACATTGGACATGTAAACAGTCGAGTGGGAATAGAGCAGGGTGGTGGTGGTGTGTGCGTGTGTGTATGTGTGGGGGGGGGGGGGGTATGTGGGTATGTGTGTGTGCGTGAGTCCAAGGGAGGGAGAGAGTTAAAGAAAGACAGGGAGAAGTGATATGTGACAGGCTTACTTAATACTCATTGAGATAGTGGATTGACATTGTAGAGATAATTTTGCACTCCACACAGTTAGTTCATGTGCGATATTTGATAAAATCTGTGATAGCAAGAGGAACCCCTTATTTGGGTTGCTGTTCTGTATCAAGCAGAACTTAATGTAAATATAATGTTCTATGTGATTGATGCATGGGCACACTTTACTGATAACTATGTTGAGAAAATGTAAACATTGCTCCACTGAATAGATCAGAACGTCAAGGTTTTAGAGTGTGATTGACGATTTACCAAGAGCTCTATATACTAGGATTCACTTCTGTCAAGCTGGTAAAAGGATGTACAGGGTGCATTAGTTTAAGGATAATATAGAGCTTTGGTACCTTTACAACGTCTCCCTGAGTTTGCCTTGTCTTAGTTTGTGTTTCAGGTTAAAGTACCTTTCACATAACTAACACAATTTGAGACTTACTCGCCCCACAATGCTCTCATGTCTTAGTAATCATGTAATAATGGCTTCGGAGGTTATCAACGCACCATTTCTTTGACATTTAAATGTTTATAAATACACAGTATCATATTTTGATGACACATTAAAATGAGTATATAATAAGCTCTAATAAATTATGCTTTTATTTCTGTGTGTGTTTTTGCCTGTATGCATTCCGTTTATGTAACACTCTAATACAATGTACCTACATTGAAAATGAGTATCTTTTTAAATATACAATGGGTTTCCTATCAGTATCCTCAAAGAATTGGACATTGATATGTTTCTCCTTTAACAATTCTTCATAAAGTATGTTTGATGAGGTGAAAGCATGACCAGTGTTTGATTTCGTTATTCTAGAAATTTCACAGCAGAGTTCATTTATCATTAAGTTTTTCTAACAACAAATGACACTAGTTATAATGTACATTTTAGGTATGCTTCATTCTCTCTTTTGCAGTATTCATTTACAGTATTCCAATGCTCCGATTGTTCTTTTTTTGTGTTATTCAGGAATGATTTTTATAGGAACACATACAGAGGGAGAGAAAGGAACATCTGAGAAAATGCAATTATTCCTGAGTGGATAGGGAGTCCGATGACTCAAAAGCAATAGAGGGGGCTGTCCGTGGATTTATGGGATTACGACCAGGATTAACTGCTCGCCATTACAAGAGCTGGCGCTGGGACAGCTTGTGCTTAGGGGACGGATGAGTGTTACTGGGTTATTAAATGCTTCTACACTCAGGGATTCATGGGGTGCATATTATGTGCATACGCACTGATTGCTGGGAGAATGCATGGTAGGCTCAATCAACAGAATAACATTGGTAGCGAGAAGACTTGTTCCATGCTTGTATGCTTCCTCTCCACATGAAAGTGCAAGTTTGGCGATGACTCGTGAGCGGCGTGCAGCCTTTAGGTACGTCAACGGCTGATTGCAGAGTAGATGATCCAATTCATTTAGCTGTAATTTGAGCCTAACCCCACTTGCATCTCTCTGGCTCTGTCATCAAACACTCTACACGCACCCCTGATGCACGTTTTGGAGCTCCTGCCTCTGAGACACCAGTACCTCTTCTTCGCCGCGCATGGTCTCCTCTGGACTTATTTCAGAAGCTCAAAGGCTTTTTTACTGACTACCTTTTCCCTGGTACATGTACTAGTATGTAGGTTGATCTTGTACAGTAGTCCATGTAGTTGCTGCCCCCAATTAAAAAACGCTTAATATTTGTAATATCTGAAGTTGTGCATTCTGTTTGTATTATGTCTGTCAACAGAGAACTGATGCCCAAACTTCTGCTGTGACTGGCAAGCCTACCATATTAAGTGAACCCTCTGCAGTGGAGTGCAGTGAACCTGGTAAGTGTTGTTGCATCGTCCTCGTCCTTGTCATTCTCCTCCTCATTCTTCTTCTTCATTCTTCTTCATTTTCTTTTTCTTCTTCTTTATCATCATCATCATCATCATCATCATCATCATCATCATCATCGTTCTCATTCATCTCTTGCTCTTTTCATCTTTGTTTTTTCTTCTTCTATTCCGTTTTTATTTTCCTTTTCCATTTTCTTTCTGTTTCTCCTTTCCTCTTATATTTCATTCTCAATTTCATTCTCGTCCAGTGAACTAAACCACTATCATGAAGTGTTGAATCTGTGATACCTTTGAGTTCTTTCTTTCAGTCTCTCAATCTGTTTTGATTGCAGCGACAGGGTTTTCATTTTGCAAATATGAGACTGGGAAGGGGGAGGGGTCTTAAAAAATTAATTAGGTCCATTGTTACTTCAAAGTAATGTCCCGAGCATAGGCTCGTGTCTGAAGCATAGGCTCATGTCCCAGGCATATTTTTGAAAGTGTAATGCTCTTTAATAGTCACAATCAAATTGGTTGTCGAGTGTTCCACTGTAGTGAGTGTTTGGTGACTGGGAGATTACAAAAATGGGGAGGCTTGCCAGTTGTGGCTACCGCAATATAAATCAGTAAAAAGATTGATATTAAACAAATACTACATGGCTCGGGTTCTTATGCAGTGCAATTGCAATCACCTGCATCTTCCTAGAGTTCAGGGTCATAATTGTAGGCAGGGTTTTGATGTGTTCAAAGTGATTACATCAACATGAATGTATGGGACTGTGTCTTAAGTCAGTCAAGACAACATTTCAATGGAGGATCTCGCCATAGAAATTTGTGTAATTCAGAATCTGTACTGAGCGGGTAAAAGGAGTCTCTTCCGTCCCTTGTTGAAGACCTCACTCCTTTGTAGTACATGTATGTAGGGGGGACTGTTTACCTGCTGCACAAAAGTGATGGTAACCGTGGCAACGGAGAGAATATCATGACAAAATTTGTCCGTGACCTGTTTACATGACGGCCTTCTCCTGATGTTGACAATGCATGTTTTCAAGATCCAAAAATAAGAATGAAAAATTTGCCCTTGTAACAAAGAGGAAGTATTAAATTGAGAACATTCGAAATCTTTGGCAAGTGCTGCATCGAGAGGGAGAAATATGTGCCGTGCAAGGTGCACTCCTGTTAGATTGTGACCGGAGGCCATGTATCACTGGACAAAATTTTGCTTCTCTTTCTCACCCTTCTGTATTTCCTGAAAGGCCTCAGGTTTCAATTATATACAGCTTCATAGGTAGTCTAAAACTGTTTAGAAATCCCTATTTTCCTCTCGAAAACCTCCCATTATTCTTCCTTCCCAAGCAGACCTCCCCCTGTTAAAATCGCTTTAAAAGGGCTCCTTTTGCCAGAAAGTAGGTTATTATTCACGGGTAAAGGAGTGAGTGTTGTATTCTTAGAGGTAGAGTCGGTTGAATGAAAGGGCAAATACTCGACTGTATTGTCTCATTCAGAAATCTGTGTACACATTGCTTTTAGCCCCCCTCTTTTCCATTAAAATAAACAATAAAGATCTGAAAAACAGTTCTCATCAATAATCCTCTAAGAGGATTTGCTCTCATCATTTCAGTTATTTAGAGAGCCTGTCAATTTCACAATGATATAAGCGGTGACAAGTATTTGAAGGGCAAAGTGTTAGCTGATTTGCAGTGAGGCTCAAGGTGGTTTTCACTAGAAGAGGATATGGTGTCCATCCTGAAAAGTCTTCGTGGCTCCTGATAGGGTGCTAAAAACCTTCATGCCCCCAACTCAATACAGTACCTGTACCATTGTATATGAAGGGCCCTATTACAGTTGATATTTTCCAAATTATGAAAAATAAACATGATTAAAAACACAAGCTGCTGTAAGTTATTCTAATTTCTAAGCTTGTTGACTCTTTGAATGCATTAGCAAGGAACATCCTTCATACAATTTTGCAGACCTTGAACTGACCACTTTTGCTTTGTAGCGTATCTCTGTGTTTCATGACTCTGTGTTTCATGATTATGAAACAATAAAGTACCAATACCACACGCTCATTGTATAGAACTATTCAGGACATGAGTCACACTCTCATTAAGAACTTTGAACTAGAATAGAATGATTGAACATTGCCTTGATTTAGCACCTGTAAAGAAAATTACATAAACCTTTTTTTGTGTATTTTTTTTTCTAAGACAGACCAAAAAAAAAAAAAAATGGGGGAGAAGAAAAAGAATCATACAATAATGAAAGATTATTCATTTGTGTCTTAATTTGATCGGATTAGGTTTCAGGGGGATTCTAGCTTGCATGAGGAATCCACATTCTCTGTACAGATTAGACACTATGAAATGCGAGCCTCTGTTGTTGATCCGTGAAGCGATTGATGCTGGCGGAATCCGTCTGTCTGTCAATTACGGTTCCTCAATTTGCTGATGAAGTATGACGTCACATCCTTTGTCACAACATGGAACCTTGTTCATGTGAGGCGAGAGATAGGGCAGATTTGTGTGCTAGCTTAGATGAAAACAAATACATTTTAGCAAAACAGGGTATTGTGAAAATACTGGCTGGAACAGACATTTACACGCTCTGCAAAATTTCCATCAAGGAGAGCACACAATGTACACTTGAATATATTTATCCATTAAACCATGTGTAATGTGAGGTACATTGTAAATGTAAAAATGAAATGACATTGAAGATTGTTGCTTGAGTGACAAGCAATCTGAGGATTTAAATTTGAAGAACCTGTCTTCTTTTTTTTTCTTTTATTCCACTTAATACCAGGTCATCTTAATGTGTCCTAATATCGCTTACAAGTATTCGCATCTTCAAAAATATGATTAGCTGCTATCACTATCAACATTTTCTTGTAAGGCTGCAAGACTAAATAAATATGCCACAGGCTGTCCAGTGGCATATCTTTAAACCATACAATGAGAAACAAGCAGTTTCTGAATCAAATTATCATCTGCAAATCTCACATTTGTCATATGAATGGAGCCATGACTGTTTATGTCCTCTTTTAACAGACATGAATTTATATATGGTGGAGCACTCCCTAGAAAGAACCCTTAATTACCTTGCCGCCATCCATGCAAATGCCATATTCCATAGCCAAACCCAATACCCTACTGTCTCCAGCCGAAAATTGTTTTCCCTCCAATCTTCTGCTCGAGTATTCTATATTTCCCCTGCAGGCCTGTGTGTATTCATGTGGCATACCCTTCACAAGTCTGCGAAAAATGTATGCCCATCTTTTTTTTTTCTTTCTAGTTTTCCTTTCTGAGCTATGCTTGAATCTCTGCGTGAAGATCATGTCGAATTTGGCTCCACAGTAACTTGATATTTTTGACCATAGCCATAAATCCTTTCACCCAAAGCCCTTGTCTGCAAGAGCTTCACATTTGATGCTTCACTGTACTCATTTTAGTGTCTATGCGATGTCCTATCATCCAGTTGTGGTTGTTCTGTTGGTTTGGTTTTTTTTTATCTATAGGAAAAATGAGAATCTCATGTGATCTGTCATCTTTTTACCCATGTAAGGTTGCAGAAAGGTCAATAAAACTGCAAACTGAGGCATACCTGCAGTGGCTGTAAAATACAAATGACTCAAAAGAATGATGTCTTTACTAACTTTGTATACCTTCTTGTGGCAAATTCAAAGTCCAAGAATTTATCTCAAAATTTGAAGAAAACAAAAAGGAAGTTACTTTTTCCAAGCATGCTGTTATGGTATTATGAATGAACATACTGCTATATGTATTTCCTTTTCTCAAGAATAAAATCACCCAGGGTATTCATTATTGGAAAGTCAGGACGTTATAACACCCAAACCAGCACCCCCCCCCCCAAAAAAAAAAAAATAATAATAATATAAAAAAATAAATAAATAAATGTTATTTAGCAACTTTTTATCACACTTTCTGTAGCGACGAATCAGAAATTTCAGGTATTGTTATTTACAAGAATGGACAGAAATGTGACACAGCACACATACATAAGTCTCCAGGAAGGCAGTAGACATCATGTTAGGGCAAGTGCCATCACAGCAATCAAGTAAACATTAAATCAAGCACTGCAGTTCATTCAAATCCTGTGCCACCGAAGGATGAATGAAAAGGTTAAAAAATGAACAAAAAAACTGATTTGTAGTCTAGCTCTGCTGCCATGTTTTGGATTCCAACCTGTAGAAGCAGAGAAGAATGAAGAAATAACTGAAAACTCACACTGCTATTACAGCACAGACATACTAGATATTGATCGATATATTTCATATTGTGCGGCATCATCATGCATAATCCTCTTCTTCCAAACCTGCGGGTATGTACGTGTATATAGGATGAGCCAGGGAAGGATTTATGACGGACGTAGTGGAGATTTTCCACTGAAATCATGGTATGGTCATAGTTTTGCTTGCTCAGTGTCTGGGGTTAAAAACAGAAAGGGGTTTCACACCTGCAAAGATCTCATCTGCAATCATGTTTCTTTAATGCATTTCTGAATGCGTGTAGAATGCCAGTGTTAAGACGCTGAATGGTCTCCAATGCTGAACACTAAAGTGCAAAAGAACATTCCATACAAAAGCTGAAATATGTGCAGGAATATATGTAATGCATGCTCATTATAGCACAAGTGAATGCAATGTAGTCAAGTTGAGCTGCATCCCTTCAGCAGTACAATTGTATTGTGGTGGTTATACAGTGTAGACTACTATGCACACCCAGAATCAATCGAAATTGATTCAAGAATATGATTGTCTGGACCATACTTGGCCAAACAGGATTTGATGACATTGCTTGGGAGAAGCACAAGTTTACATTTGCTTTCAGACTTGGCAGAAACTTCTGATTTTAGTAGCATGAGACATGTACTGAAACACGTTCATAAACAAGTTCTGTCAACAACCTGGAAGGCTGTGTGTCTCCTCTTTTTTTTTCTTCTTCTTCTTATAAGTTTTCCCACTGAATCATACCCTGTAGCTTTAGTTATGCTTGCATAGTGTCTGGGATTCAACCTCAGCTCCTCTTAACCCCTCCCCCTCCCCTCTCCCAAGAGATCCTGAGGGGTTGCTAGTCTTCCTTTCTCCCTCTTTCTCTCCCATCTCTCTTTCTATCAATTGACAAGATGCTAACTTGACCATCACTTCGCCCTGCAGCCAGGAAGAGATGTTTGGAAAAGTTTTGAATAATATGGCACGATAAAAGCTTGACTTCACAAGTCGATCAGTACCCTCTACATCAGTATAATTGACTGGCAGGTTTTTACAGGATGTAAGATGTCATATACTTGTACAGTGTTTGGGGGATTACTGCAATAAGATGTGATCATTAGATAAGGCAGAGATCTCCTTGCACATTAGGTGCGGAGGCTAATCATCAATGATATTAGATCACTGATGATAAGAATACCCCTTGAACTTCAATGATTGTCCACCTGACATCACCGAATCTCTGAATTGAACCAATCACTTCCTATAATTGCATGGTATGAATGGTGTTTTTGTTTTTTTAATTAATGTTGCTCAATGATGTTTTACTTGTTTGTTTCACTTTTAAAGCTGTGTATTACAGTCTGTTCTCTCTTTTGTCCTTGTTGAAACTGTGGTTCCTGCCCTCCAGATATTCACAGCCCCAATGGTACTGGCACGAATTCTTGAGTCATCTCTCTGTCGCAGTCATGCTAGAGTTTGTTAAAACATGAACATGGTCTCATGAGGGGACTGATAGTCGCCCCATGTATCGCCGATAGAAGCAGTTATTGTTGCCGACAAACTCTGTAATGTAGGCTAATCCAAATCGCCTTTAATCTCAAAGGGAGTGTGGTGTGGTGCAAGGTGGCTGTGAAGTACCATACATGTTGCAGTATTATTGCCTTTATCCCTGTTGTTCTCTGAGAGAAAAAAAACTTGAGTCCAAAGTTTCTTACAATTTTGAGAGCAAGACAGAGGAAAGTGGTTCGAAACTATAAAAGTTAATTTCAATTAATTTTCAATTCATTATCCAACAGAAAATGCATTGTATGTCAAGTCTTACACATAAAAAAGCAAGTAGTTATGTTAAGATAACAATTCACAAGATAATGTTTATAATTATATAACATACAGCATATTATGTATTGAAAGTTCAAACATTTTTTTTCAAAAGTCTGACTCTTTATCAACTCTGAGATAATATTGCATATCTCAGACTTCAAAACACAATCCAACATCATTATAAGAAAACATTATGAATGGAAAAATGCTTTGCAAGTAGGTATTATTAACCTTCTTTTGCATTGTATATCCCATGAGTGTCCACAATAATGTATTTTAGTAGGAATATGACAATTGATAACAGAGTATCAATGTCACAGGTTTAGGCCCATATTACCTCTTGGTTTAACAACAAGAACTGGTTGAATGTCCTGGGTTTTTTTTTTTTCTTCATCTTTGTAAGACATCTTCAACTTGCTATTTTTTTTTTTTTTTTTTTTGGAAGATATTTATGAATGGCGTAACATGAAGGGAAAAAGAGCCATCACTGCATAAACCACAAGCTACAGCTGTAATGTTGATACTGTTTGAGAGTTATTGGTCATCTTTCAGAGAAATAGCAAAGTGAATTCCACTGCCAACGCACATTCCAGCATGTTTTCGGTGCTCATTGCACGTCAAATACCAAAGGCATGCACCACAAGAGAGCAGTGTATATTATGCCCCAAACGATGCCCATTTGGGGTGTAATGAGCCATTTCGCTTTCTGAATTATGAGCGAGAATATGATGTAGCGCAACCAGTCACAAGATTTGGGGGAAAGATAATAGTGATAGTTAGCATGAAATGTAGATGGCTCGCTGAATGTACACTGTATAGCTATACGGACTGGTATGTGTAGAGGTGGATCTAGGATGTAGATTCATACTGAAATGGGTCAACTGAGAGAGACGGAGAGAGCAAGGTGAGAAAATGAAAGCCATGGTCTACTCATTGTCAGTGATTTTTATTCATGGCCAGGTCACAAGAGGAATGGTTTGCGGCTAATTTCTAGTGCTTTTTTTTTCTCATTACTGAAGAAAATGCCAGGAGTAATTTATGAACGCGGTTCACAAGGCACCATCCCCTGTGGTGGTTTGGGTCGTGATGAGATTTTTGTTGAAAAATGCCACCAGTGTTAGTCTCACCTACCAGGATTTAATTGCATACATTGTATGTTTATGATGACTTCAAATTTATACTAGACTCGATGAAATGTTGTGTTGCATACATGTAGGTCTATAAAGCAATAAATGATCTCTCTGGTGTTGTGAAATGTTGTACCCACTCATGCAGGAACAAACTTCATTTAACCTGAAGCGAAGCTGTACCGAGAATAATCAGTGAACAGTGTGTCCTTTGGAGTCAAAGCTATTCACAATCCTGGGAACTATCGCTATCAATAGCTCCGTATTTGTCAAACTCCATGTATTTTCTCACCCTCCTTCACTTGCAGGATTAGAAATACTATACCCCAACCCATGAGGGCATTTATATTAGCAGCAAGGGGGGGGGGGGGTAACTTCTCACTGGACTACTGGTGGATGTTGCTGCCAGCTAGCCATTGTACATCCCGCAAAAATAAATAGATAAACAAATAAATAGATGAATAAATAAATAAATAAATAAATTGAACAATGACACCGTGTTTCTCTCTTGATAGTCTTTTTCTGTTCCTTTTTTTTCCTTATTCAGTATTGTAAATTATGTTTGCCAGCAAAAATTTCTGTTTTGATCATGTGACACTTGTTATCCAATTGCACAGGAGCATTAGGCAATGGTCGTGTGCTTGGGGATTCCAACATCCCCCTCCCCCCCCCCCCCCCCATAAAGCTCATATGGTAAGAAGACCAGTTAACAATTTAGTATTAAAATTCAGTATGTAAATGTTTCAATCCAATCTTTGCAATGCCAGTATGCTTGATTCATCAAAGTAATTATCGTCAGGCTGATGTCTTGAAATCTTCTCCTTTAAAGTTCTTGTTTACAATGATTAATTGAATATGTGTGTTTATTTTGTGACTTCATGAAAGTACAAAACTTGTAACTCCTAATCACTCTATTCTATACCGAAGTAGAAGTGTGAAACATTGTGAGTGTGGATAGGATAGTTGACTCAGTTAGTCCGATAGATGACTGCCAAGGGGTATCATGAAGTATTTTCAGGTCAAAAGATGAAATGTAAATTATATTATGCATCTGTAATGAACTGCATGGAACACACATTATCCCCTATGATCTGCTGAAGCTGTGTGAAGTCTGTGTACATGTGTGGTATTGTGACTAGCTGATGGTGCCCTTTTGTAGAGTGCATAATATACCCAAGAGATCTGGGCAAACAGACAATGTGCCTCCTGGGTCTATCCACTGATTGTTTGACACAGAAGTCATGGCCCAACTACACTTTGAGTGAGTCCACTGAGAAATGAAGATCACATGAGGGACTATTCATAAGTCTGCCATCAAGTGTAACCTCACCATGCTGTCTGCAAACATAAGAACACGGGCAAGCCGCATGAAATTACACCAGTTGAACCCTCCAAAAACCCAACCCCAGCACTTCTGTCATCGTCGGCCTGTATTATTTCAACGAGTATCACATATCTCCCATACTTATGGCTTTACATGGATGGAACCAGAGTCGAACTAATGGTGCCAGTGAATAGAGAATGCTTTGTGGAGCTGATGAAAGAAATCCATTTCTTCCTTCTTTTTTTTTTTAATTTCAGTGAATTCCAAAATAGTCTGCAGTTCTGTTAGTCCCCCCCCCCCCCTCTTTCTTTCTCTTTGCAGACACGTTCATTGCTAAAATCACTGCACTTCAAGGTCAAGGAAGCTAGGCTGCTGAAGTTTCTGCTGGGTTTTGGGTTACGTAGGTGGAGTGAAACATAAAAAATATTTGTACACCACATATGGCATGTGTATGTAAGGTGCAGACTAGAGAATACGACCATGCCAAACAAGTTACAGAACCATGCAGACATGTCAGGTTCCATCCTAGAGTGCTTTCACACGTACCGAGAGTGCGTAACGTGAAACATAATCGTAATGACACATCACGAGATTCATGATTCGATACTGCATTTTTGCCGTGTGAATGCAAACTGGAATTGCGGAGAGGGTGATTTGAATCGTAATTCTAATCATGTTTCAAATGATGGTGCAGAGGTGTTTTCCAATCATGACTTACCAGAATTACAGAATGAAACAGTCATGTGAACAGATAGACCTTCAAATCGTGTTTTCAGGGCCGAGCTTATGTTAACCTTTCAATCACTTCCGCGGAAAAAATACACTCTTCAAATGCTCGCACTGCAGTCAAAGCGTGCGCTCCTTACTGCTCAAGAGTGTTTGATGGGAACTCGGAAAGAAGCCACACCTCCCCTCCTCACTCTGAAATTCAAAACTGCAGAATCCGTGAAGCCTTCCTGGCAATCTTGTGAACAGACAATAATTTGAATCATAATTGCGATGGTAATTGTAATTCAGCATTGCAAACTACGTTTCTCGACCGGTGTGAAAACAGTCCTACATGTAATTGGTCCAGAGAATGTCATTTTATTGTGCTTCAAATCATGCTTCAAAAGAGGTGAAGATCAATGCTACAAGAGGGAGAAAATTCTGTGACTGAAAATGTAATGAGCCAATTATCATTTGCTTGTAATGCTGAATATCATGGCTGTGTAATATACTGATGGTTGTATGTGTGTGTGTCATTTTGTTTGGCTTATTTTTGTTTTTGTTTTAAATCAAGAGTTTGGAACATTGTACGGTGTGTATTTCCACTATGTGATCAACCCAGTGACATAACTTGACATTGTCCAGAGACATAAACACTTCCAGAACATGTACAATTGAATGTACAGTGTTATGTCTCTTCTGTACAGTATATCTCTTGAGCTTGGACAGTTTATCATTAATGATGCTCATGGATGCTGTTTGAGACCACTTGTATATATGTACAGTACATGTATGTTCTTGTGGTGTTATCCATTTTGAGTACCAGCGGTGTTATCTGTAACATTGTTAAGGTCTTGCCTAGTCTGGATGAGATGGGAGTCCAGAGGATGTCCTCCTTTAATCCCTTCACTTCGTCTCCGTGCCAACCGACAGAGCAAACATCTCCATCATCTCTCGCCTCTCTCATCAGGAGGAGCCGGTCTTAGCCTACTCTCTCTTTTTCTCTTTCTGGCTGGTGGATTACTTATTAATCGATGTCTGATGTGTTCAGGTCTTCCCACAGTATATCTGGAGTCTGGAGAAAAATTAGTAAGGAGGCATTGTTAATTCCTCTAAAACCCATCTTTTAAGTATTTTTTTTTAAAATCTTGAAGAAAGACTTTGCCCCATATTCAATATGTCTTTATTATATCTAAGGCGTCAAATGAACAAAGTAGGCAGGTAAAGTTTCCATGAAATAAACACTTGTGAAAAAAGCTAATGTTATGCTGATATTTCACTTGCCGTAGGACAGTCATATTGATCACTATTGCAGATCGGGTAAACTGGTTATTTCATTCTTACAAATCTATGCTACTTTTTGTTTTTAATCAGTTATAAAGGAAGTAATAATATGATATGTTTTAATCAAATAATAGTAGATACACTGTAGGTAGTGAATTTAGTGATCATGACTTTGTTTAAAAGGAGATGGTTGTCATGAGACTCTTCACAGAAAATAATGTACGAAGGAGAGTTGTAAAGCAATGGCACTATTTCCTTATCTCATTTGCGTATTGCAGCCAATCATATTTCTCAAAAAAAGAGTTTGTAAGCAAAATTTCTAAATTACTTCATTTTCTTTCCTCACGTTATGTCAAAGTAGAATGAAAATGTTACTGTTCAGGTTATTCGAGCATTCTAGCTATTGAAGGTTTACAACTACAAAACTGAGTGGAATTTTTCGAGTTAATTGTGTTGTTGTTTTCTGTTTGCTTTAATAGTCATGGTTCCAATGTGGAACATGTGGATAAAGAACTCTCTTTTGCACCAGGGTTCATAGAAATTGATGGTGAGTTCTATAAAAATGCTTCCTGTGTATCAAGTTTGGTGCCTGGAACGAGTATTCATACAGTATGTCTTTCATCAATAGATTAAGCCTCAGGTAGGGATGGAACTGCACCGTTTCCTAGGAGATCACATTGAGTGCAAGATTATATTGACATTGGACAGTGAAGAGTTAGTTGATTTAATTATTTTGAAAGTCAGGATGGTGATGAAATGACAGCTTTTTTTTTCTTTTTTTAAAGATAAGCTGTAACTATCAATATCACTGAAATTTAGGAGTTGTACATATATGTCAGAAGCTCACTCGTGTGTTTATTTCTGTATCCTCCTTGTAAAACACAGTGTGAATGCAAAGGCTAATCAAAGAATACCTGGTAGATGAACAATTTTTCAGGCAAAATTGAATATTCCCCTGAAGTGAAATGTTATGAATTAAAAGCAAGCTGAGAGGAAACAGGAAACGAAAAGAAAATGGAATCACACCTTCAATCAGCACGACTACTGCAGTCAACTAATCACAGAGTAGTTTGCCATTAACCTGAACAGATAGTACTCTGTGAACTCAGAAAATGTTCAAGCACTGCATGCATCACATTGTCATTTCATTCTATGGAAACATTTTTTTTTTCATGGAATGACACCGCAGCTACTCCAGACTAAATGTTTACGTAGTGACTCATTCTGTGTTTACCGTGACTCTTTGCTTCCAATCATTTTTTCCTCTCCCTCCCCACCCCTCCTCCCCCACGTGTGTCAATTTCCCCCTTTTTTGGTACAATGGAAAAAGCAAATGATGCTTTCTAATAATGAGTGAGAGGATTGTTTGCGCTTCTCTCCATTTCCAGGGGTAATGACACTTTGACAGCCGCCCACTATGCATCATCGCCATCCCAATTCTCCTGGGGATCGGCCGGAGAACGTGATATCGTTGATCCGATGCGTAACAATTGGGTCCAGTGAGGTGTTGTGTATTGTCCAGAGAGTTGACGTATTACGGGATAGCTAGCCGAGGATAAGTGAGCCGATCGGAAGTCATTATCTTAAAGCTTCAAGCCCTCCTTTTTAGCAAGCCCAATGTCCACTGTGTCAAACCTGGCTGCACTGTGACCAAGTTTACTTTTGAGAATTTCCTTGATTTTAGTTACTGCCGTTTGAAGGACCCTGCTCCAATATTTGATAAAATTGAAAATGACGGACCCCACTCCCATATTTGATGAAATTGAAAATGATGATAGTGATGATCAATTCCCAAACAGAACAGCGAAGGTTTTAATAAAATTTGGCAAATAATAAAAGGTGTGGAATCTCATGTTTTCTTGTGTATTGTGTAACAGTAACATCAGTCACAATATATGCAAATTGGCTGTGGTAATTGTGTCACGGTCTGACAACCCTTCGGTTGATTTCTGCATGGAAACGTTGGAATTGTTTTTGGTCACATACTCAATTACTATCACTTTTCCCCTATGAAAGTCTCCAATCCCTAATCATTACAACTCGAGAATGATTTGATGCGAAGACATACGTTGTATATTTCATTGATAAAAGGACAATATAGGGTGAAATTAGTGAGTCAATTAGTTTCCTAATCAAACCTACATGTGACCTGTATCACCATTGTGTGAAAACATGAGCAACTGTAAAAATTCAAAGTTCTATCATGTATGAATTTCAAAAGAAGGCTTGGCGCCTTTAGTCTGTGTATATACCCAGTTATGAGCTGATATCATTCATCTTTCTTTTCTGATTTCTTCTAAAGATGATATTGCGCGAGCTGGTCTTCAGTAGCTTGTACTCTATCAAACCTTTGGCAAGCTTTTGATGGCCTTTGAGCGGAAATTTTGCAATGAGATTACAGTGTATTGATAAAACGACATTATGAGGTTGGTGCATTGTGATTACATTCATGTTGCATGAATTCATATGGCATGCACTACATGTACATGATGCCAGGTCAGGCAAGCCTTTGGTAATCCATAGACCATCTTCAGGGTTTCTATGGATGAAATCATCAACAGATACACGTTGTAGATGCTACTTCTTTCTTTCTTTCTTTCTTTCTTTCTTTCTTTCTTTCTTTCTTTCTTTCTTTCTGTCTGTCTGTCTGTCTTTTTGTGCACTAAAACAGGGAAGGAGTAAACTGTATTTTCTTAAAGTCACATTTCACTCACCAAAACAATGTGTGCAATCAATTCTGTCATCATTGAGACTGATATCACAGGTAGTCTATGTACATATTGTAGGTTCTTATCAACAGCTGTGTCCCAAAAGGCACTAAGATGTGGGTGACTGTGAAACAGGTGGTGGCTCCTGGTTCTGTGCCAGTGAAGAACTTTAAACATATAGACTTTGCACACACGTTTGTAGACCACCAGGAATCATTTGTATACGATGGTTACTTTCATTTTGTGCCTGAATAGTTGAGGTCACTGAATGACTTGAAAGCAAACTATGGCAGTTTGTATGTTATGCAGTTGATATTTTGGCTAGAGAGAGATGAGCCATGTACTTTACTTGTTTCACAACATGAACAAATTTACATTGTTGTTGTAGTCCCACACACTCTAAATTGTGTGTTTATTTTGTATCTGACATGTAATTTGTAGTAGAATTATGACACTCTTTCTTGTCCACATGAACCACAGTATATTGGAATTACATTTTCAATGAAGGATTTACAGGAGCACATTAACAACTCTTGATTACAGTTTATTACCAGTACGGAACATGGCTTTTGAAGTGGTACTGGCTACCCAGTGTAGCCTCCTCAATGTTCACACTGTTCTTCAAAATGGCCTTCCATTATCATCTCCATAGTATTGCCAGATACACATTGAAACACTCAGATGAAGAGGGACGTTATGGGTAAAGCATTTTGTCTTCAAGGCTGTATTAAGCATTTTGTGGGATTAAGATTCAGGACCTTCAGCTGACAAGTCAAGAACATTACATCACAGTGCTCGTTACTCAATAAAAATGATAGATAATAGTTTAATTATCTCAAGTATGGAAACAAAACGCCTATGGCCTGTTCTACTTCTAGCCGCATCTACCTCTAGCTTGATGAGTAAATATTGTGAGTAATGTACCCTCAACAAGATGGCACTCGAATAGTTTTAGTAAGCAAATATAGAATAGCAATTGGAAATGTGCAAAGAGTTCTGGATGACTACAGTGCTTGTCATTTTTGCTATTATTCCAGTAAAAGTATACATGTAGATGGCAAATTTCCACGTAATTCTACTACATTGTACTCTACTCCAAATTGATTTGTAATTCATTTATTGCAGGTTCCATAGTGAGCATGAAAAGAAGGGAAAATGTCTCAGAAGGACACAGTCCAAGTGTATTGCATCAACAATAATATATGAATTTTACCTGCACAGACATATGACACATGACTTGCCCTCTTCTGTAAAGTGTTTCCATGTGTTTCGTCACCATGACGATTCTGCATTCATTGTTCTCTTGAGCATATTTATGCTATTTTTGTGCCATGGCAATGTATGAGGCAACCCCTGAGATGGCGATCAACGTATCTACTTTAATGTAAAGCTTGAGTTTGTTGAAACTGCTTCTAGAAATTATAGTTTGCATGCCACTGTGAGGAGACACCATCGACAACAACAAAAAAGGAAATATCGTGGATAACTTTATCTTTTATGTGCCGTCATGGCCATCCCCAGTGACACAGTAAGGCATGGAGGCACATTTGAAAAGATGTAGAATGACTCATGTTTCCTTTTTAATTTTCTCTGTAAACTCTGCTCATGTGGGGATGATTTACATCAGGAAATGTGACACTACCAACCAGTATGCTATGTTTGTACTTAACAATTTTTCTTTCTCGCGGGATATCTTTTTAAATGCATTTGGACTGATATCACCAGAAGGAAAAGTCAACAATTGTGCATTTTCCGAAGCAATGTGTATAAACAAATGAATGCTTGTGAAGCTTGCATATTTTTATTCATAATTCTACCTCACCTCACAAACTTTACAAACTTTGTAATGGGATGATGGGTTTTTAAAAATGATATATACCACTGAATTCTTAACTCAATTGACCTGTAAGAGTCCACATCTGTAGCAGAATTATATAATGTATCTTATTGGGCATAAGGCATGCTTAGAAGAGTCTTTTGCCAACAGATGTCTCTGATGAATGTATCAAAGAAATGATGCATAGCAAATTACATTACTGGATTACAGTCAAGTTATAATGTTTTAAAATGATGACTGCATATTTTTTAAAAGAGAGAAAATTTCAGGATTATCTAGATATATTCATGAATATGTATTAGCCGTATTTGCCATTCCTGTAAAACATTACCTCGAGCAAGTCCTTTCCTCTGCATTTGCACTACATGATTGGCTTCTCTTCGTTGAAGTGTCGGTAAATTACTGTATACGCCATATTTTTAGCAAGTCTCATTTTTCTCCAATCGGGAACATCCCATCAATTTCAAGAGTGGTTAAATTCGCAGTTGTGGACTACAGTCTTGAATGGAGAAATTGATGCCTGCACATCACATTCATGTCGGGATGAGAGTTGATATTTACAGTGTACCTCCACCAAGGGAGGAGGTTATGTTTTCATGTTTGTTGGTTTGTCCGTGTGCAAAATTACTCAAAAAGTCATTAACGGATTTGGATGAAACTTACAGGGAAGGTTGAGAATTACACAAGTAACAGATGATTGAAGTTTGGAAGTGATCTGGGAATTTTTATTGATTTTATGAAAGATTTTCATTATCTTAGCAGGCAGGGTCAATGAACTTTGGAGTTCAAGCTGCATATTTTTGAGATTTTCATACGCGCACTTGAGTGCGTGCTCTAGTTTCTGGTCTAGGGCGAGGCGCGCCGTGCAACTGGCGTTGATGACGTAACAAAAGGTTTCTTGGGAAATCAGGTGATTTTCAGCATGCATACATATGGGTAGAAATCACTGATCTCTACAGAAGAACAAGCTCAATGGTGGAAATGAGCTGCTTGGTGGAGGTCTGCGCTCTCGGAGTGCTTCTTTAGTTTTGCTTGTTTTTAAATTTGCGAACAGCACCCGACTCGCAAAATTTGCAAAAATAAAAACCTCACAACATATTCAGCATACACAGTACACTGCATGACAACATGTTTTACTTTCTCGGACAGCAGGCAGCTAGAGCGAGATTAATTATCGCAGTCTAACTTGCAAAGTGCCATAGTCTTCTCAAAATCTTTATCACAAATGCATTTCTTGACAGCGAAGTTAGTAGGTGTTTGGAATGATAATCATTTGTTAATCTTATATTGGGCCACGTTCAAGTTCATCCCCCCCCCCCCCCCCCACTTATTTTCCAAAAATGAGATCTAAAACCTAGACATGTGTAGATTATTGAGCGCATGGGGCTCTATTGCTATGTTTTAAATGTGTATTAACTTTGTCTCTGAACTCAAATCTGTCAGAGCTAAAGTGGTAAATTGCCTAACAATTAGCCTGATTTGATAAGACAGATGTTTTGTTTTGCTTTGCCTTCTCTGCTGACATAACCATGCAGATACAATTATTTTCCCAGCTTGATTGACAGAGTGATGATGATGACTAATACAATTTGCCAGCGTAGGGAGCGAGGGGAGACTCTTGAGTGCCTCTTATGCGTAGATGGTATAATCTTGATGGCCTATTGGTTAGAAACCGCTGGACTTTACTTTTATGGTCGTGAGGTCTGGAGACCACTTCGTCATGAGCATTAGTTCAGTGCAGCTGCACTCTCTATATGTGTGTTTATGTGTCTGTGTGTGTGTGAGAGAGTGAGTAAGTTAGCATTTCTTTTTTTTTGGGGGGGGGGGGGCAGAGATAAAAGGGGATTAGGGGATGGGAAAGAGGGCTTTTAGTCTATACATGTAGGGGAGATGCTTAATTTGAGCATCATGCAGATTAAAGTATTAAGTGGCACCTGTCTCGATTAAAATGATGGCTGTGTAAAAACCCAAAGCAAATAGACTTACTAACACTATATCACAAACAATAAAAACAATATCAACAACAGAAGCATCCTAGCAGCATACAGTTCATACCCTTCACAGCGACTCCAACTCTCCCGTTTTCGACGGGAGATCTCCCGCCGAAAGCCCATTTTTGCAAAATCTCCCGTTCTCCCGCTTGAGATTTCATTTCTCCCGCCCTGGCTCTGTGTGTCTCCCACTTGAAATGATTTATTACTTTAATATCATTGTTTGTTGAAAAATAAGCCTTAGATAGCATGAGAGAGCATCTAGAACTGAGCTTCCAGGGCCCTTAAGCGGGCCCTGGACCCCCTGGCCGCAAGGAACTTCACGCTTTGCGCTCAACATCAAATTGGGGTCTCCCGTTTGATAGGGGTTTCAGGCGGGAGAATCTCCCGATCAGAAGGTGCTTG
Organism: Diadema antillarum; assembly: GCF_040938485.1. Lineage (NCBI taxonomy): Eukaryota > Metazoa > Echinodermata > Echinoidea > Diadematoida > Diadematidae > Diadema > Diadema antillarum. The sequence goes on along the minus strand of NW_027271017.1, from coordinate 6,340,998 downwards.
GGGTTGGAGTCTCTGCCTTCATAGAGCATACGCTTGGCATTGCTGACACTTGACACGAAGCCCTTCCCTGGTGATTCAGCCGTATCATCTGAGTACACAGATACACACCCTGTGGCTTCACATCTTAGGTAGAAAGTAACTTTCTATTTTGTATGTTCCTCTCTCCTTCTTTTTTCTCTCTCTCCCCCTCTCTCTTATCTTTTTCTCTTTCCTTCTGTCTCTCCCTCTCTCTCTCATTTTCTCTCTCTAGCTGTTTATCTTCCAAGGTTTTTTTTTTTCCTAGTTTTTTTGCCTCATACTGGCCTGTTTTCTGAGATGAATACCATAAAAATCAGTGCCAGTATTTCCCAGCGGTCCCAACATACGTGATCGTTTCATCTTGATGAAGTTGTGTAGCATTCTTATTGGAACTAGGAGAAAATGCAACATGCTGCTGGTAGTGCACTGGTTATTCAGACAAAATGTGAAATACTTCTTTTGCACCTTTCTGAGTGCATTGATCTTTTTGTTTTTGTTTTTTGTTTTTGGCATACAGATGTATGTGTGCGTCCATAAAGGCATGTAATTGCAATTAGAAAAAAATTGTACAAGTTTGAGGATGATGCAGCTGCTGTACATATTGATATGTGTGTGATTTTTTCGTTTGAATGCAATATCAATGTGTACAGATGTGTGCCGCCTGCATCTTAGTTTTTCATGTTAGAGGAATGACATCCACACACTGACTGGCTTAAGGAAGCGCAGCGTCCAATCTACGAAATGCTGGCTCTGTGAAACGATAGATGGCATAAGTGAATCATATTTTTCCTGTGAATTTGTGAACGCAGCCACTCGCTTCCCCTGCGAGAGACATTAACCCCTTGCCCTCTACCGCCGTTATTCATACTCCTAATTGATCCTGGATGCTGACGCCGGGCAACACATGATCGCCATGGCGATGTACGGGTGGTGGTGATGAGAGCATAGCACATCTGGTATTAATTACACGATCGTGGCGGGAATCGCGCGGTTCACCGTCACCGCTGTAAATCGTCTCGCTGCGACTGAAGAAGTGAGATGCGTCACCCTTTTTCTTGGTGGAAATTAATGACTGCCTTCTCATGGATGACATCGTGGGGCTCGTGTCGTGAATTGGAAAGAGAAAGGAACAAATTAAATGTGGCATTCCTTGGTGTCTGGGATAGAGATGAGAAGAAATACTGTCAACAATTCATTGCCTTTTGTTCTCGCTTCTTTTTTTATTCTTTTAGATGATGTGAATTATGAGGACTTATTAGCATCCTGTAGCTGTCATCACAAAATTCATTGAGTCATATTCTTTATGAGAGACACAGGTTATGCAGTGTTCATACGACAAACAGTAATAATTTACACCCGAGTGATGAGATGTATATAATGTGCAGGGGAAAACGTGCGGGCAACAGGAGAAGACTTCGTTGGTCTGCTTGACACATGACCCAAACACTCTTTGAGAAATAGCCTGCACTGACGAACAATCTCTTTTCCATTGTCACTCTCTTTGCAGATTACCCCATGTCATTGTCCTCTGTTTTGCAATATTACCCCCTTCTTAACCCATAACACCCCACATTCACCTTTCATCTCCTCCAACAGGCAGTAGCTTTTACACTTCCTGCCACGCAGCATAGTGCCATGTGCTTGAATGACCAGTCAGTACGCTAGTTAACATAGTTACCTACTAATATATTAAATTGTCTACAGGCTAACATAATTATATACTGGGAGATGATTGGTTATAATGCAATCATGTGAATGATGATCTTAAAAGCTTAAAATGAGAGAGAAGTTTTTATTCTGCCATGTGAAATACAGTCAATGAATCTTAAAATGAAAGTAAAGAGATGCAGTCATCAAATCATAAAAATGTGATTGTTGGTCAAGTCAGATGATCAATTCGATATAGATGCCTTGATGATATACTGTACACGTCACACATTTTGCGATCTTATTTTTCATGAATCAGGACTTTCCAACAATTTCATGAGTGGTCAAATTTGCAGTCTTGGAGTACCGCAGTGGACAGAGAAATGTAAACATGCAAGTTGCATGCATATCAGGATCAGAGCTAATATTTTCGTGTTTTTTTAATTTGCACGTAGTGCCCAACTCGCAAATTTCATGGAAATAAAAACCCCACAAAATATATGGCATAAACAGGAGATAACTATTAGTCAAGATTAGTGTAGAGATAGAAACGAAAAGAGATTTGGAGAGAGAAACAGCAGTGGAGGAATATATGACTAAATTGTCTGCCCCAGCTCTGATGACTATCTGTCATGGGCTCGATGAAAAATTGTAGATATTTCGCTTTAGAAATTGGCTTAAACACACTGTGTGTGTCAGAGGCATGCATTGTAAATTGAATCAGTTTTTTAATGCTTTGTATGAGTCACAAGCTTATATGCATCGCAAGGCAAAGCATGGTAGTGTTGTCTGGTTCATCTTTTTCTTTTTTTCAGGGATGGGGAAAGAAGAACAAGTGACGTGAAAAGCTGCAGCAATGGGTGACTGCCACAATGCTTTGAGGGAATCTGTGCATTATATCATATATAATTTATGAAACTCAAAAAGCATCTAGGATGTGCATTGTTTATAGACATCGATAGACATCCCAAATGCATGCTGAGATGTCAATGATGCAGAACAGTATCATCAAAATATTCATGAGGAGAAATTACAAATCTATCATTTCCAAGGTTTTTGATTCTGATTTAATGGATATTGTATACAATCATTAGTATACACCTGCTTACATTGTATGTAACAGAAAAATCACCTAGAAATTTTCCATGTACAGTGTATTATGATTGTGTAATAGGCAACGCTCCATTCAGCCTTTCCAATATCCAGCACTTGAAATGAGTTCTGTATAACTTCAACCATGCATAGCCTACTTCAACTGGCAACACCTGTCTCCTCTTTCTCCAATTTTCAATATACATTGTAAGTGGTCATAAAGGAGCACTTTACTTGTCATTTGTAAGGCGATATTAGATTACCATTCTATTTCTTTCTCAGTGATTACTCAAACATGCTCTGATTATAGTGCACCATCTTGTGAAGTTTGGTTTCAATTTGTTCTTTGATATGGAGAATGTTTCCTCTTTTGATGTATAGGGTGAGATTGTTTAAAGGTTATGAATTCATAGTTTGTGTGCGTATTTCTAAATCGAGACTTGATAGTGATTGAAGCCCCAAGTCAAGTACTGAAATGAGAAATTAGTGTTATCTTTTTTTCAAGACAAATTTGACATTTTTAGACCTTGGAGACAATGTGCATTGCTGGAGAATTGTTCATTTCACAAACACCATTGGACTCATATGGCTGTGGGATTGAGATAATCATTTGTCTCATGAAGAAATCATAGGTTTGACATACAACACTTTGCTCGCTGCTGCTGAATTTCGTCAGGTACAATGAGACACAGGGGTGCATGCACATAAGTTATAAACATGTTTGCAGGCCTACAGTTGCCAGCACTCCACCTCCTGGGGCAGTTTGGGTAGCATGCCATCCTGTGTCCACTGCTTGACAGTCCCATTGAGCAGCTCTGTCACAGATGTTGGAGATGGGATCTCAGCAGTGATGTCTGCCTGGATGTTGGTGGCGGTGGATGGTTGTTTCTTGTGTCGATGAAGGCAAATACAAGAACATCCATGATTCAGGAAACTCAACTTTGACTACATCTCTGTTGATGTCATCTTCGTTAAGTCAAATCTGGATGGCTTCCTGCAATCTTGTGGTGTACCAATGCCACACGAGATCTGCGGCTCCACAAATCAAGATTCCGGTCAGGAGGATATTGGTATCAGCTGGTCCCTTTGACATGCAAGAAATGTCCAATCATGGTTAATCTGGGATTCCCTCCAGTATCCTTAACATAATCTTCTGGATTGATTGCAGCTAAGAGATTCATTTCCTCACTCGCCAGACCACAAAGCCCCTCAGATTAGCACACATCCTTCGATGATATGAGTGCAAATGAATGCTCTTAGCCTGCAGGTAACACATCTCACAATTCATCCATTACAGTTTAATTGTTTGACTGGATGATGAAGATGCTTCATTGGAATCGATCCATTGGCTAGTGATTTCTTTTGCATAATTGAGGGGAAGTACCTGTAGGTGATAGGAGGGGTAAACATTCATACAATCTCAAAACTGATAAGTTGAAGAAGTTTTAGTGTGAATTGGCAATGCACCATGGAAATAACGTAGATGCTTTTCATCTCATAATCAAAGTCATCTAATACATACATGTACAGTTGAATCTTGTGAAGTATTTCACCTCGAGGAATAACAGGTGATATGTGTCGTAGTTTGATATTAAGTAGTGAGCCTATTATAGAAATGACCAAAAAAATGTTGGACTAACACTAAAACATGATTAAGATGATGATGATGATGATTAATTATTATTATTATTATCATTATTATTATACGTACAATTATCATAATTACTATTATAGTATTATTATCATTATCATTATTGCCTAGAAATTATTCATGGGGCTTTCTAACTTGTTAAGCTGATGTCCAAGAACAAACCGTCTTTTATGCAATGTATCATGGTGCTGAAACATGGATTGAATGGTGTCAAGCGAATTGTGAGATCATTGGCTTTTCTTTTTGAAATGTGTGAGGAATCAAATGCCACAGGTCATGTAGAGCTACCAAGTCTCACGCATTCTGCGTGAGACTCAAGCATTTAGGGTCTGTCTCACGATCTCACGCATGGCACCCATTTTTCTCACGCATCGGGTGAAGTCTGCAATTTGGGCCAAAAATAAGGAGCATAGCTCAAAGGATTAAAGTGATAGTTGCAATTGAAGGTATATTTCCCCTTTGTCTTTCAAAATTAGTAAAAAATAGTAACTTAAGTATGCACCAGATCGCATCATTAAGAGCTAATGATTTAAAAAAGCTCCCTACCATGGGAGGGGGGACACCCCCCTCGTTAGCGCGCGCATGCCGAGATGCCGAGTCATGAAAATCTCACTCATAAAAGTTTTTTGAACTTGGCATCTCTGGTCATGTGTTCAAGACTGCTGCCTTGCATTTCCTTTAGGACATGATGTTGAATTACTCACTGGCTCATATGGGGCTGAAAGTTTATATACAAAGTCATGTATGTTTTCCATCAGTTTGTGGCTTTTTTCTTAGTGTCTTTAATTTCATGTCTTTGTTTTGTTTAGTACATTTTCCTTCAACAGAGCACAGTGCACAATGAGAAGGAATTTGCAATCATGTTTTTTCTGTTTTGGGTGCTATTGCGGTTTAGTGGATCAAGCAACAATATTGAATCTCGAGTTCAATGAATCAAGTCTGCTAGCAGTAGCTGTAGTACCCAGAGGCAAAGCACTGGCTTTATCCTCTTTGCATAGCCCTTCAGAGGGGTCTTATAAGTCCACCAGACTTTTGCTCATTTGATTACAAGCAGTTAATGACTTCCTCAATGGCCATGTTCAGTGTAAAATTAATCCAAACAACAATTAGCGGAGAACTATTGTAGGACTTTATTCACTGTAACTGTAACAAATGCATACGTGCATTTTGAGTAGGTTTATGATGTCACAATCATGTACTTGCTTGTCCTTGTAAAGTACCAACTGACGAACTTATTTCATGTCGAGCTGCCACCTGTTGTATTCATCGCTTGATAGAAATACTCTGTTTATTCACAAAGCTCTAGGAAAAAGTGAACGGAAATAAAACATAATAGAAGGCCTTTGCAGAGGATATGTGTGGAAAAAGAAGAAAATTGCTTCTTTGTCTATTAACAGTGAGAAGATGAATTATTCACTTGGCACATCGAATAGAGATATTTTAGTGCAGGTAAAATATAGCAAGGATAGAGTGAAGCTGTCTCATGGTCAATTTTGATTGGCCAGTTTGCAAATCAATTCAAATTCTTTGCTCACCTCCTTCACAACAATTATCCCCAGCAATCTATTGAAAAAAAAAATCACAAAACAAACAAAACTCTCCTATGTTTTTCTCTGGGTGTGACAAAAGTGTAGACAGGCATTCTGGCTCCGGAAATAGAATCTAAAGTTGGAGGCATGTGTACCGTAAATAGCCCATCATTAGACATCCGAGTCAGAATCACCTGTGAATTTTCAGACATTAGCAAACCAGTCTATTTCTGAAGTAACTATTCCCCTCTACTCAAACCGCTCCAATCCTTGCGCTCATTCCCTCCCCCACCTGCTGCGCAATGTCACCTCACGAGCATGGCACCTGTAGCGCGGAGAGCTTAGGCGGTCAGCAATTGTCCGCTGACTAAACAGCCTAGTGACTCCCCCACACCTGCGTGTTCCCTATCCAGGGAAGGTCAGCCTTAATGGAGAGTGACCCACTAGCGAAAAATCTGGTCTCGTTATAGAAACATGCCTCTTGAGGTTGGGGCAGCGTGTTCCCATGTTACGTATTTCACACTTATTTTCGTTGAGATTTGCGGTGGTAGAGCCTAATCCCTTTGCAGGACAAATCTTCTCAAGCGAGCCTGCTGGACGAAACTTGCTGATATCATAATCATGTGTTAGCTTTATAAAATAAGAACTTGCCCTGTCTTGCCTACCGTAACATCCCTCTCCTTGGTATTGCTTCCAAATAAAGATCAGCACTTTGCTGATATTTTTTAGGTAAATTGAAGAGAAGATGATGACATAAAGAAGAATAGTAACTAAGACTATGAGAATCATAATGATGATAGTGATAAATATGAATATGATCATAATTGTTTCAATGATTCTGAGGAGATGAAAAAGAAGCAAGACAATAAAACTAATCTTGAAGAATCACAGCCTAAAATGTCAAGAAGCACTCTGCAATTGTAGTGCATTTTGTTAATTTTTTTCAATGGCTCAAGAATGTTCATTTTGTCCCAAATTCCGGCAAGAACAGGTTGAATGTAAGTCAGTCATCTACAGATGGTAGAGGATTGAGGAGCCTTGAAATAGCAGGATGATCATGTGATTTCTACACCATCTCAGTAGTAGTCTGTATCTGCTCAGCACACCAGACTTTATAGACAATGAGGGTTTTTTTTTTTGTGCCTTGCAAAATGATATGATCGTCACTTTAATTGAAATCTTGGTAAAACCATGATTACCTTCAGTGATTGGCAAAATGAAGATCTGTAGTGTATTTCTATGCACGCAAAGTCCTCAACTATTAACATGTTGTTATTTGATGCAGGTTAATCTTGTCATAATTGGAGCTGCAGAAGTAGAGTATCAGAGACTCATGCTACCAGAGTATATGTTGGTATCCATGCTGTGTGTCCCACAATCATTTCTAGCTTTTGGATAATTGATCATTCTCCATCCCTCATTCAAGCTTTTGTAAATTTGTATGATATAAAGTAAATTTTAGGTCATAGGACAGTGTTTAAAGTTTGTGATAATCACTTCTGTGCTGCATACTTCATACTTTTCCTTTCCAGCAGTCTTAAACTTTGATACTAGTAATGTGTTTGATAGAAAGAAAGATGGATCCAAAAGATACCCCCCCCCCCAAAAAAAAAGTCTAATCATAGTTTGATTTTCATCATCATCTTGAGATATTTCCAGTATCATTTTGTGATATTTTCAGGACAAGACACACAGATACACGTAACATGACAGAAAAAAAGCATATTGAGGAACAAGGGTCAGGGAGTTTGATAAAAAGCTGTATACCCACCCCCACCCCTTCCCTCAGTGCTCAGCCTTTTTTCCCAAGAGGTAAAATGAAGGTTTGAGTCAGAGCCAAGCAAGATTTATTCATGGTTTCCTGTCTCTATTTTCCCTCTGTCTTTTTTTCCTCTCCCTGGTCCAGGCTGGATCTTAATCACTCTGCAGCAACTGTCGGCAGGTGCAACGTGTCAAGGAGCTCCGCTCTCTCGCCTTCCACCAACGAGGGGATGATGTCGCAGCTCGCTGTTTGGGGTTACTGCCACATGTGACGTTGACTCTGAAGCAAGCAAAACCATCCTTGCGTCCCTGCGTTATAGGGCAGCAAGCAAGCAGCGTGAATGTAGGTGAGATCCTGCGCCGACAATGTGGAATCTCTAGTAACTTTTGAAGACTTGAGTTGGCATTTCTGAGTGATTCAGTGAATTTGGTCAAGACGTGTGATCATGAGCCGAATGAATGGATCCCCCAAGATGGGGACCAAGGTTCACGCTCCGGGAAGCCCCAAGATGGGACGGGAGAGGAGCAGGACTCCTCCAAATCCCTTGAGAGGACAACCGATGAGCAGCCCCAAGCTTGGGCGTTCTGGGAAGGCACACAGCCTGGGAAACATCCACGCCAACAATGAACTCAGCATCGCCGAGCCGCCACCCCCGATTCAGCATGCATCTTCGGGGCCCATCCACAGTAGTTCACATATCCATGCCCCAAGGCCGCTCAAAGCGCCGATGGTGATGGACTCAAGCGAAACAGTGCCTCATCCCTTGGACATTAAACTCATGTCTGGAGGTCCTCCCCGGGCAGGGGATGTCACCCACGTTGGTGCCACCAGGATTCACAGCCTAGGGTATGGCACGGGGAGCGACAGCAGCAGGAGCGCCACGCCCACTCATGCATTCGACAATCACCTTGAGGACAAAGAAGAGATGCGATTGAGGGAGTTGGAGGAGGCACGGGCGCGGGCAGCACAGATGGAAAAAACGATGCGATGGTGGTCGGACTGCACGGCCAACTGGCGGGAAAAGTGGGGCAAGGTGCGTGCAGAGCGCAACAAAGCGCGGGAGGAAGTGAGGCAACTGAGGCTCAAACTGGAAGCAACCATGAAGGAGTGCATCTCTCTAAAGCGGGAGAAACACGGACTACTCTCGGATAATGATCAGCTGCGAACGACGGTCAAGGAGCTCAAGGGTGACGCGGATGGTCCTCACCTAGAGATCAACAACACCAACGAGCAGCCGGAACGGGATGTGGGTGTGATGCAATTGCCACGCGACCTGACTGCCGCCCCGCCAAACGTGGACTTTGTGTCGCAGATCATGCAATCACAGAACATTGTCCAAGAGCCCCCACCGGAGGTGACCCTGTGTGACACCATGAGCCAGACTGACCTGCCGATGTGTAGACCCATGGAGATCCAGACCTCGCCAATGTGGGAAGGAGAGCTGCCCAACGGAGGTCTCCTGGGAGGCCTGGACCTGTCCAGCCGTAGGGGAAGCCAGAGTGGGTCATCCCACAGCTCAAGGGACAGGGACAGCCCGAGCAGGAGGAGCAAGAAGGACATGCCTTCACCTTCGGAGGAGAAAGCTGAACAGAGGGCTTTCATGCTGCAGATGAAACTGGATGAGGCCTCCAAGACAGTCCAAGTTGAACGCCAGTAAGTACATGTTTACCAATCTAGCTAGCAGAATTCTTTATGTGTGTGTGTGTGTGTGTGTGTGTGCAATGGCAACATTGAACTACTAAAGGAAACAGTGACAACTCACATTTGAAACCCAGAGGAGGATGACATAAGGATGCCATTAACTAGGCTAAGAGATCATACTATCATACCCCCACCCAAAATATGCAAAAACACACATGGACCATTCTATGCTGAATGGTTCTCTAGTTAGAGACATATTACATGAAAGCAGCATTAAAAATTGTTGCAAAGGAGCAATTGTTGCATTCTCTTCTTAGGGCATGGCTATCCGCTGCTTCTTCCTGTCGAGGTTGGTGTTTCTTGCCAGCATCTATAGGCATTCATTGCGTGACTGATACACACTCACACACAATAGTGTGTACCTCACGTATGAGTGTCAAATAAACTTACTTCCCCTCATCCACCCCTACCGCAACTGAATAAGATGACAAATTGATTTGATGAGCAGCACACGTGAAAAAAAAAAATGATTGTGTATATAAATATATGTGCTTCCTTGAGGATGTGAGAGGTATTTCAATTATTATTGTAGGCATGATTCATGCTTGTCAAACGGCATTGTAGAAAAACAACATCTTTCTTATGTTGTTATCGCTCTTTGGTTGATGCCATATCTGAAGGACTACAATAGTGGCTACAAGCATCTGAAGGGCCCCCATCATCTATTTTTTAAAACAGAATTAGGCTCTCACCATCTGCCATGTCACAAAATAGACTGTATACAGCAGTAGTTGCTCATGAAGAACTGTTGTCAGTATAGCATACTGAATGAGCTTTTGCGTGTCTGTGTGTGTGATTGTGCATGTGTATATAATGTACATGTATGTCTGGGTGCAACAGTTTGTGTGTGTCTATGAGAATAAAACATGCCAGTTATTAATGTCTGTGCAATGTTTATTAGATTTGCTTGTAGGTCTCTGAAAATGTCTCCCTACAGCAAGGTTGACATGTGTGTATTGACACTGTTGAGGAATTGAGAGAACATCAATTTCATGGCATATTACAAGAGGTAACCTATTATTGTCCATTGCAGGTAGAATATAATCATTATTATTATTTTTTTTTTGGGGGGGAGGGGAGGGGAGGGGAGGGGAGGGTACAGACTCTACAGAACCATAGTATGTTATTTACCATTAGATTCCCACCAAACAGACCAACTACTGTATCTCTGCCCATCCAAAGGTGGACTAGTGCTTTATTGCCTAGCTGCACCCAGGCAAGACATTCATTCAGTCACAGCAAGTTTTGTCCATGTTACCATGGTAACAGGGATATCAACTTGAATACAAATCCATCACAAAATACTGACTGCAAAGCGATCACGCTAACATGCACAACAATTGGCAGTTCATGAAAATTTCAGTATGCCATTCATGAATATAGCCATGTTGTGATACATGCCTTATCTTAAATACAGAAAGTGTCCAAATGATTAGCATCAGTGCTAAAGGATTTGCTACTGTTATGTTTGGTATGCAATTGACAAGACGGAAGTACATTGTTCCAGCACATTCATGAGTGATGCTGAGATACAACCCCTCCCCCCCCCCCCCCCATCCTGTAACTGCCCTTACCAGACCTCAAATCTTGGCACAGATTTCTTTTCCTTCGTCTAAAAATACACCCATATGACCAAGGGGTAGAGGACTGTCGGAAGAGTGTGCCACTTGCTCACTACAATCACTCAAAGGCAACATTTGTCTTCTTAAAGAAGTATTGTCTTAAAAACAACACCAACAACAAGTCTAAGGCACTCAAGTACTGCCAAGCCACATTCCCATACGTGTAAAGATGTGTGAGGCAAATTATCGGGAAGGATTAACAGGTAGCGAAGAGGTTACTTTGTCAGTTGTGAGTTGAAAATGGGGCCTTTCAATGTAGTTCTGTTTGGGTTTTTTTTTGAAAAAAAAATGTATTTCTTAAAATAGACACTTCTGTGATGATTAGAAATGAACATTTAGAGTAAAAAAAAAAATTGACTCTTGGAATGTGATCTTCATTGTTCAGTTGAACTCTGCCATACAGGCAAGAATGTTTCGGAGATAATGATCTCCTCTGAAAGCTTGCTTGGCTATTGTCATTGATTGTTGAGCCTTTCATGAAAGATGGATTATTCATCTAGTGATGAATGATGTCTTTTGTTCCCCTTTTCTCTTTCTCTCCCTTATGCTCTCTGTGAGTTAATGTGTATGTGCATGTGTGTTCCTGTGTGTATGTATGTTGGGTTTTTTTGTGTGTGTGTACAGGATAAGTATTGTATATATTTGAATGTACTCGATCTCACCACTTGGCAGAGTTTGCACCTGCTTTATTGTGCTAATTGTGCCCTGCCTCAATTTTTCAGTGTTGTTGTTTTAAAGGGAGGATTCAGTGACTTTGATGGCTATTAAATCTACTTGTTTTTCTTCCTTTTTGCCAAGTAATGTGAATGTGTGTGTGCATACTTGCCAACTCTATCGCATTTGGCGGTAGAGTACCGCTTTTGAAAGATTTCAAGCTACAGCTGTAATACGGCTGCTTGCGTAGGCAGCATGGATTCTACCACTTTCTCAAATGAAAATGTTGGCAAGTATGGTGTGTGTATGTCACAAGCTTGAATTGAGAAGGTGAAAAAATCACAGCAATATTTTGTTTTTCTGATAGTTTGCCTCTCAGATAGGGTTGTTTTGGAGGCTCTGATATAAATAGTATACAATGTGTAGATGGAAAAGGTTACAAGATTTATCAATTTGCCCCGTAACTTAAAGAATATTGCCGCTTTTATGACACTGTCAGAATCTTTTGATTCTGTACATGTGGACATGCACATGTCAGCTTATGTTATGCAGTTCATCGATAACAAGATACAAACATAAATTACTCCAGAGTTTTCGTGTTATCGAAGCGGTCGGCATGGCAATGCCATTCTGATGTGAGTCATTTTGATTTCAGTTCACTTCAATTACTTTTGATTTCCCAGAGAGAAGGACACCCTCCATCAGACAATCAACAAGTTGGAGCAGGAGGTCACCGCCCTTAAGATCAGGAACGCAGACTTGCAGGAGGCTAAGGACGCAGCACTCAGAGAGGTATTATGACAAGTTTCATTTTCTTACCATATAGAGGGTCTCTTTTCAGTCCCATGTATTTCTTTTGAGGTCAATAATCTCCTTTATCACTCCCCTCAGAATGGCAAGTTCTCCCATTATCATTTCATACTCTTTCATTTGAAGTACTAAGTAGGAGGAGCAAGGGCTCAGTATAAGATCACTCTTTTAGTAATCCTTCAAGGAAATTAACCTGACCTCAGCAGCGGAAATACACTCTGATGAAAATCACACACACACACACACACAAAATACATATCAGTGAAATGTATTATGCACAGGAAGAAATGTGGGTATGAGGGTGAAGATGTTGATATGGCATATCACAATTCAAAAAAAAATGTTAAAATTCTCACATTCCCACCTTAATTTCTGATATTTGGTGGTAATTTGGGCATCAATAACGGTGATGATAATCCTTTGTTCCCAATACTGCAGCAATCAAATCTTGTTTTGTTACTGAGCAGCTAGAATGTTGTACCAATTTGAAGGTTGTTCATTTGCTTGAAACATAGGCGGTTGCTATAGAAGTGCATGACATGCAAGCATTAATTTATTCAGCCCCATTCAATATGTGATAAGCCGGCATGATATGACATCAATAATTGCAGTGATGCGAGCGACTGAATCCTGGCAGCTGCAGACCCACAGACAGTACCATTGCAGAGCTCACATGAATGAGTTTGGTGAATGTGGTTGAGCGTTGTTGGCATAGGTAGTTTTGGATGTCTCAGCACGTACAAATGGTGCACAGTGCAGTGCACTTGATAGTAGATAAGATAACACCCCGAAACTCCTTCTAGCTTGGAGTTCGTTGCTCTGTGACGCCGCTGATGTCATGCACGCAAGCTGGCATAATGACGGTTAGTCAGCGCTAAAAATGGCCTCTTCTTTAAACCGTTTGGAGCAATCGAATATTCATGATGTAATATAACTGTATGAGGAAGAACTTTAGCAAGTCCTCATGGCGATGTGAGCAGACCATATAGTACGCTATACAAAGCCATGCTCATACTTCCAGAAATCACATACTGCAGAAGAAACATGGTAAAGTGAGATGGATAACGGATAAACTTGAACGTTGTCAGCAACATGCTTTTAATTATTCGAAATTCAACTGGCTCATATTCTTGGTGTAAACTGGGCCTACATAACATCAAAATCATACATGCATGTAGTCAAACAACAAGCAACTATAGGGGAAGTATTATCACCATATAAGTACTTCTGTCATCACCTAAACCACAGTAATAGTCATAACTACCATTAACTTCATCATCATTGACTCTATGACAATAATCATCATTATCGTCAAAAACACAATTACCTTTGTATTGGTTGTCATCAATACGTGTGCTGTCATCATTATCCCTGTCATATTTTGTCAACATCGTCACAATCAGTAATGCCTTCATTATCCTTGTCCTTTTTCTTACCATCCTAAACATCTCATTGTGATTTACATCTGATTCCTTATCGTCATCACCATCACCACTTATCATCTTTACATCATCATCATTATTGTCATCATTACCATCAGCATCAGCATCATCAGCATCATCAGCATCATCATCATCATCAGCATCATCATCATCATTCTCGTCATTGTCATCATCATCGTCAGAACAGCCACCATCCACAGCAGTACCTGTCCTTTTCTCTCTTTGGGTTCATCCCTGTCAAATTATTTTCATCAACGTCTCTTTCCCATGGCTGATGCAAGGGCTGTCACCACACATTCGCCAGGCACCAATCTGCTGCATTTATAGCCATTTCCTAACCTTTGCTGCGACCTCTACAGCAGGAATAAAATGTCGCTTTACCATCCCAGTTCTTTCCCTTGTCACTGCACGTCAGTCGGGTCATTATCCTTGCTTGTGTCCTTTCTATTAAACCCGATTAGGGCTTTACACAGATGCTACCTACAAAATTTCAAATGTTGTTTTCCAGTTTCTGTCATCTGCTATACTGACCTCAGGGACAAAAATAACATAATTGATATTAGAAGAAGAAAAATTAGGAACCTAGAAAATTCAAGCTGAAAAGAAAACATGGCTACATCATGGACTATGGTAAGATGTAAGATAAAAGATGATATTGAAATGTTAAGCATTTTGCAAGGATCATTTCCAGAATGTCCCTAGATGCCCACAATTTAGAGCCATAAAGAAGACAACAACAAACAAATTCCTCTTTGGTTGATGTGACTGTTTCAGGGATGCACTTTTCAGGATGATGTGTATCATTTTCAGTAATTATCACGTGACATTTTTTTTTTATTAGCATGTGAGTTAGAAAGATCGCTTCTATTAAAAGCTACAACAGCTGTATCTGCTACTGATTTATGTTAGTCTCAAAAAGAAATGAATACTTATAATAGATGAAAGACAGCTGTGAAAACAAGTAGCAAACTCCCTGAATAGTACTACAATTTTTAGCCTAATTTGCTGTAACCATTCCTGTCAATTGTCATGAAACCCTCATTACATCATATTGATCTGGCCTTACTTGAGTGAATTATACAAAGAGTTTGGGGTACATAAAATGTAGTCAAACAGTAAATATTGAATGGGAGGAGTCTACATAAGATAGTCAAACCCTTGACTCCTATCAAAAATTCAAATATAAAACTTAATTTTCTATATCATTATCTTATTGGAACAAGTCAAGGAGCTTGTGTGCAAGTAAAATTCAGACAGAAAATGGCCTCAAATCCTGGACCTTAATAGTCAAATACCTGATTAATATTTTTATTTCCTCAAATATGTAATTTGATTGTGCCAATTCAAGATGTCATGTTTCTGTAGATACTTTTTTTGTACATGGTCTCTGTTTAGATTTTATCATGTTGTGTTCCTTTCAGCCCCTTATCAAACATCGGGGAAGTTGCATAATGCAGCAAATTTTTTTTTCTTTTTTAAACTCCAGATTCCCTACCAACACTACATCGTTGCTTTCACTTCCATTTGCCGTGCGCATTCAATTCCTGACTGTGCACTTGAATGCCAGCCACTTAAAGAAAATGTTACTGTCTTTGGTTTTGGTTTTTATACCCGTACATGAAACATCCATGTTTCGCTGCACAGACCAGTATGAAATGCTCAAGGGGAAATATTGATGGTCCTTGTCGGAGCTGGAGAGTGCTGTATCTCATTAGGTTCCCATATCAAATTACTTGTCATGCGGCCATGTCTCATGGTAAGATTTATTTAGCAACACTTAAGTATAAAAGCACGAAGGGGGGGGGGGGACTCTAAAAGGTAGTGGGGTAGAGATGGTGGGGGGAGAGTGAAAGTCAGCATAACAGGTGGAAGGAATAGGCTGGTCACTGTCATGTTCTCGTGTTACACTATTACTCATCCTCTACCTCACCACAGGTTCACGTGACCCAGAACCCATTCACACCTGAAAAATATTGGCGCTTCTCTGATGTGAAAGTACTTAATTGCACCAGGGAGGTGTCACCTCCCTGATTGCACACACACACACACACACATGAAGAATAATTTACATAATGTGCTTCTTCAGAATTATGTCTTCGTTATTCTGTGCTGCTTTTCAGCTTCCAAAACACAACAGCTCTAAATTGTTTACCATTACGGATAGATTTATTCTCACATTCAACATTGTCATGACAGTTGGTAACCGTGATTGCCTGTGATGTTGATATTGTTTGAAATGGTAGGTCCAGAGAGGGTAGAGGGAAAGACTGGTTTTTGAATAAAGGTGTCAGTGCTCACGCAAGGTATATGAGCAATGTTTTACACATAGCTACTGTATCTAGCTTTTTTTTTCTAAGCGAGTCCTCAAAGAAATGGATGCATCAACCTGCTGACCTTTTGACCCCACTGAAATCCTCCACTTGAAGCTCACCTGAGTCAATTATATGCAGAGAAGCCATGTTTGTTATTTTTTTTTTCAGTTCCTTCCATCCATCCATCCATCCATCCATCAATAATCATTTGATGTAACCTTTCAAGAGTGATATGAGGTATTGTGTAACATATCATGACAAAATGTTCTCGGAGTATCAAGTTTAAAGTTCGAAGGCCAAGGTCAGAGGCTAAACTCTCACCTTTCAGGCAATAATTCACTCAAGCATTCAGTGTAATTCATATGCCCGTGGTGTATGAATGAGCCATGGTGAAACAGCTTTCCAGTTTGATCTGAAATCAAACTAGTTCTCAAGACGCATACCTTGAAACAGGACAGTAACTCTGAGCCACAACAAAATGTGGCTCTCGTAGAAGATAATTGTCAAAAGTTCAAGTTAGATGTTTGAAGTTTTATTGTAGATCAGTAGCAGTCTTAGATACTCTGTTGTTGCATAATATTGATGCAACTTTTGCAGTCATAGAGAGTGCAAAAAAAAAAGAGAAGATGTATGTGTCCATCAGTGTCTTAGCACAAAATTTAGAGCATGCAAAGTAAACCAAACATGTACACAGTGTACGAATATAATTTTACATAAATAAGCATGAATGTTCACTCACATGCCTGCTACAATTAAATTTGAATAAAGTTGGTTCAGTTATGCTATTCAAAAAGCGATGTCCATTTCATTAATACTGTCACAGATTTCATATGTATCTTTTTCTTCATCTGTAAGGTTCAGAATTAGCTCCATCATAACAAGACTTTTGGTACAACTGTCTTCATTGTAAAGTAATTTCAACCATAGACTTCATTCATAATGATTTTGCCACCTGAACAGGTGCTTCATGTTTTTTTTTAAATAATTGTGATTTTGCCTTGATTGTTATATATGCAGCAAGAGTGCTCTGTATTTGGACAATAATGTTTTGACCAGTGACTTCTACTTTTAGCATAAAGATACTGCAGAACTTAAAATTAATATAATTACATATAACTATCCTGACTGGGAAGCTTTGGTATACAGCATTGAAAGGCACTCCAGTACACTACTTCCTACAACTTTTGATTATTTTTTTTTCAATATACTTGCAAGAAAGTGCTCCAACGACAGATGTTAGTTTTCATGTGTGAATCGGGTTTGGAGGGTTTGTCACATTTTCCTTTCCTCATTGCTCTTTCCGTGTCACTAAATCATTGTTTTGTTTTGTTATTTTGGAGGTTCCTTTTTTTTTTTTTCCTCCCAGGCTTGCAATTACTGTATGTCAGGTGTCTTTCATTGCAGTCATGATAGCATGTATTCTTCTTCTATCGAGGGGTGTCTGCAATGAAGATTTTCTCAGATAGGTCTCAGATGCTATTTTAATTTTCAGGGATGAGTTCATGAGTCACCCATGAGGGGAGAAAAAAAAATTGAGAGAGAAAGAGCACAAGAAGAAAAAAAAAAGAGAGAAGAATATCACACCCCATTACAGTCTTGGTGAACATGCATCATGTTGCGTGCACATCAAAGTCAGGCCAGGGATCCAAGTGGCAGGGCATGAGGCTTAGTTTGGATGAGTTCGATGCATCGTTCTGCTCATCATTCTTTCAGTCTTCCATTTGTTTCTCCTTGTCTGTCTGTCTGTTTGTCTGTTTATTTGTCTGTTCATTCCGTCATGAGTCAGGCTGCAAAATTTCGACCCACATTTAGCAGCTGTAATTTGGAGAGCAGTAAAAATGCAGATTAACTTTCGAGAAACTTTGAGAAGTGGGGGGGGGGGTGTCGTCATTTGCGGGAGAGAAAGGGAAAAAAGATATAAGGGAGAAAGAAAAAGAGGAATTCTTCTTCTCCACCTTAAAGTTTCAGTTTGTGTCCAGAATATGATGAGTTTAAAATTTTCACTTCTTGATGGAAGAGGGGTTAAAGCTCAGGCAGACCTACTTATTCATGCAGCCGGTCACTGCACGGACGAAATCTGATCACGCCTTGGTCCTGATTGAGATGTGATCTGACTTTAAGAGAGCAGAGATTGTGAGTTTGATAGTGATTGTGGCTGACGTCATGTCACATTTTTTTTTTGAAGCCATCTTGGACCTGCAGCTCGATATGCCAGAGAGGGCGTGGAATATGACAGTTCTAATGATGGTTTAATTTTCAATTCCCTTCCTCTTTCCCTAATTTTGTTGATGGCTTTAATTGTTTTCATGCGTTGAGAAAATTAGTGGAATATTTTCACCATAACAGAGAAATAGATTGACAAGATTTGAATAAAAATGAAATGACAGAGAACAAACAATTTATGCTACAGAAGACTAATATGTTTCAGTCTTTTCCTTTATGTCTCTCCCCTACTTTGTCTCCCAAAATTTCAGCTGCAACTGTTGAAGGCGTCCCACCAGCACGAACTGGGGAGGATCACCAACGATCTGGAGGATGAAGCGAGCACAAGGAACCACATGGACAAGAGACTGGGGGCTCTGCGAAAGGAGGTACTGGTAGTGACCTGTCTACTACAAAGACCCCAGAGGAGGAAGGAGGCCATGTGTCCCCAGAAATGTGTAGCGCAGATGCAATTATTCCCCACATGATTAGGGTTCACACACTTGCTACTACTCCAAGACACCCCTATATACCCTCCCACCCCCACCCCCTTTCCTCTCTCACCCCTTTGCACCATCCCTTTAAACCTCCACCTTACTCTCATTCACTAATCTCATCCACTCGCATTATTTCCTTTTCCCCCTTTTCTCTGCTTTTTCACCTGTTTCTTCACCCATACCAACCCAATATGCTCATATTCCTCCCCTTTCCACCCCAATCCACCCTTTCCCCCGAAACCTCCCATCTCTATCCACCTTTTCCTCCTCCTCCTCCCCCCGCCTTTTCCCCTCCCTTTCCAACCCCATCCACCCTCATATTCTCCCTCTTCTCCCATCTATACCTCACATTTTTCAACCCATTCCACACCCCTTCAAAACCATTCCCTCTTCCAATCTTCAATCCAGTCCCACCCACACCCTCAAAAGAGATTTATACCACTTGGTCAACTATCATCCAGAATGATCAAACTTCCCAGTCCCCACCAATCTTGTCTTAAATGTACTTGAATGGGAAATTCTGATTTTCTTTTATACTTTAATGGTATTATGTTTGTCTCAAATGGCTATGTTGCTTGGTTTCAACTTTGAAGCCACATGTAGATTAGGAACCATTGTTAACTTTTCTTATACACTGAAACCAGTAGGTTCACTGGAAAAGGCAAACGATTTATTCTCAAAATTTTTAGTTATCTAACTCTAGACTCATGAAACTTGACCTGATGCCATTATACTACCTGTTATTAGAAGAAGCTCAGTCTGAACCAAAGTACGTGCATTGGCAACTTCTTGGCAGAAAAGGCATTTATGGCACAACACTGTACCTGCTTATATTTGAGAAGGTCATGGCCATTGGTTCACCCATATAAAGGAGTTGAAAACAGAAGCTCATATTGAGAGATGTTGATATGAAGCCCTGTCGAAAGATTCAGACTTCAAACCCGATGTATGCAACATGTTCCATTTCGCTCGCGCCGCTTCAAGGCAGAACAGAGAGCCAGGGCAAGTGAAACATGCCAGGTACCTGGGAGTGATAATTGAATGAAAACATTCTCACATTCTCCTTTCAGCCCCCCTCCTCCTCCTCCCCCCCCCCCCCCCTCCCCCACCCACCTCCAGCAGCAAATCCTGCATTCTAATTTCTCCGGCATTGCCTCAGAAGGGGAATCTCAGCTAGTCAGGGCCACTGAATTCAATTCATCAAAAACCTGATGACCCCGGGCTAATAACATTCATCTCCATCTGCAAAAGCTTCTGGAAGCAGCAAATAAAGATTGTGGATTGAGCTCTATCGTTACATTGCTGGAGAGGTTCTATCTGAGCTCAATATCATGGGGTGGGGGGGGGGGGGGGGGGGGAGGTGTACCAAAGGGATCCTAAAGGGCAAGGGTATTGGTGTACTCAGCCTTGTGCTTTGTGAATTATTTTTGTGTAGTACCATGAAACTCTCAATTTCAGTGTCTGTAGCCATGAGCTGCAACTGCACTTTTCCGTTGGATGTATAATTTAGGGGAGACTGGATGCTGGGAAAGATGTGAAGCAATTAGAATTCTACTGGCTTGATTAAGAGTAAAGTAGACATTACTGTCCATCTGGGTTCAGCCAGCATGTAATTGCACATAAAAAATGTCTAATCTAGTCAATATATTTGTGCTATTCATTGTTATTTGTTTTGTGTCTCTAAAAAGTAATGAATTTTGTCTGGGTATGCCAGTGCAGCAATTATGAAAGATTGTGTTTGCTTGTTTTTTGCAATCTGATATTACAGACACTTCTAGCTTAAGTATGACAATCAATTGTGTGAGTGAGTGTGTGTGTGTCTGTTTGTTTGTTTGTATGTATGTGTTTATCATTTTGTTAAAGACTGGGAGGTCATAAAAAGAATAGGCTCAAAGTGGCTTGTAATGAAAATTGAGTTGAAAGGACTCTATTTCATTTGCTATATATACCATATTTGATATTCATACTTTATTTGCTGCACAGTTTTTGTTTAAGTATTGTAGTATGAGAACACAGAAAACTTTTTTTTGCAAGGTTACTAGGAGGTATTGTTGGCCCTAAAAAGGATATAAATGGATACTTTAATAGAGAGCACGTTACTTTTAATCTGCCAAACTCTGAAATATATTGTGAGTAATAATTTGGCTATTAAAAGAAAAAGAAGAAGAATGAATTTGCAGCCTATAGCTGAAGTTTCGTGAAAATCATTACAGGGCAACAGTATATTGGAATAAGCATGGCGAGCAACAATGAGTGATGTTTGAGCAAAATTGGAATGAAATGTTGCTCTCACAAATCCTGTTTTTTGGTTTCCTTTTTCTGGCCAGCTGGAGCGGTTGCAGGCGGAGAACGCGGCGGAGTGGGGCAAGAGGGAGCGTCTGGAGACGGAGAAGCTGAACCTGGAACGGGAGAACAAGAAGCAGAAGGCGGAGATCGACGACCTCCAGGAGACCATCTCCACCCGCAGCAAGCAGACCACCATCGAGCTGGAGAACACCATCAAGAACCTGCAGGAGGACCTCAAGGTCAAGACCATGGTAAGCTGGTGGGCTGGTGGACTAGACAAGTCGGGTGGGCATACCAAAAGTGCCCGAAAAATGTCAGACTTCAACAAATTCATGGGTTATTCAAATTCATGAAAGGGCAATTTGTCAATCAGTTGCAAATTATGGGTTGTTTCGTACTTAGTGATCACTGTGCATCGTTTCTCGTGTGACTGGGTCTGTAGAGAGACAGACAAACAAACCTAATGACCAAGTAATGAACAGATAACCCAAAATGAAAATGTGGTTCTTAAACACATAATACTTGCATACATACTTACATACATACATAAACACTTATATGTATACAACCCCCACATGTGTACACGCACATAACATGCACATACAGCTGTACTACAAGGGGAAAAAAAGAAAAAAAGAGAAATTTCATATCTTTATGTCTGTAATCAGATCTCCATTTGACATACCCAAGACAAGACATATGTGCACCACAGGCAGCATTCTTTATCATGATTACCGAGATGGAAAATATGAGTAAAATACATGTAGTCTGTTTCAATCAAAAACTTTCATGAGTTAAATTAGACTGCATGGCAGCACATTTTATTTGAGTGATGAGTACACTGTATTCTGCTGGGAGCTTTGCTGCTCATACCCCTCCCT
Source organism: Diadema antillarum (assembly GCF_040938485.1). Classification (NCBI taxonomy): domain Eukaryota; kingdom Metazoa; phylum Echinodermata; class Echinoidea; order Diadematoida; family Diadematidae; genus Diadema; species Diadema antillarum. The sequence continues at coordinate 6,318,892 of NW_027271017.1, read as the reverse complement.
ACAAATGAGCCACTTCCCATGTTACTGGGCTTGGCGTGCCTCCAATTAATGGCAGCACATGAAATGAATTTAGAACTACATAATCGCAATGTCAGTGATGTGTCATAGTGGTGTTTTAAGCTATTAACCCTCAGCTTCTTGGAACCAGGTGTAGCATATATTGAATCTGATTGGCACTGCCATGTCACGAAAGCAAAAGGCTTAAAGGGAAATTCCATTATGATATTACATTTGTATGTTGCTATGCATGAAAACAGAAAAATTAGAGGAGAAAATCTTGGGGAGAAAATGGGACATATAAAAAAGAAAAATATGAATTGTTAAAGTTTAGAGAGTGAGACAAAATGGCAGCTGTGTGTGATGCTGTAAATGTTGAGCTGCCCTACAATGTTTTTTACCAGGATTTCTCGTATTTTGCTTATTTCTCAAATATTTTGGCACAGATGGAACTTATCTGCTGAGGTGGACATGCAAAAACATATTGCTCTTCTTGTATATCAAGAACAGGTCTGAAGAAAAAAATCAGGAGAGAAATTAAAATTGATGAATTTTTGTGAACAAACCGAACAGAGAGATGTCCAATGCATACATCACAAAGACTTGCCAGTTTGCCTTACTTTCTAAACTTTGCAGATGAAAACCTTTTTTTTTTGTACGTGTCTGATTTTTATTCTCCAAAATATTTTCACTGAACTAAGTCTTCAATTTTTCTGTTTTCAAACTAAGCAAGGCAATTTTAGGATAAAATTTCCCTATGGTAGTAGAGACAAGTGAGGTATAGACTACATTTTATACTAGATTTTTTTAATGAAATGATTTTGACCAGTCAGCAAGTTGAGGTACCTACTTTTGAAACTCTTATTACGATGAAGTGGGTTCATCAACTTGATAATACACATGTGGTAGATCACTCAGGTTGTGTCTGTTGCGTGGGTTGAGTTCCCTTGAGCAGTCACTATGCCATCAAATTTGAAGTGTGGCAGGGAAGTGTTGATGATCTTGGAATGACTCAGTGGGGTTTTGAACCCATTACTGCTAGATATATCGGTAGGGGTGCAGAGAATCGGAAGAGGGTAACTGCCACCAAGAGTTAAAGCCAAAACATAGTGCTCAGAAGGGCTCAAAATTCATCTTCCACCATTTGGAACTTGCTTATAATATATCAGATGGGTCTACCGAGAAACCTTTGCTGGTTGATGCGATTTCCCGCGATATTGAGTTGTTTTGGAGTATTTTGAGATCAAGATTGTAACATAATTTAGATCATAGTACACAACTTTTATTCCTGAAGAGCCCTCCCCATTCAGTAGTAGGTAGGTAAAACCTTAAGTGATGATCAGTCGTGGCCTAGCAATAGTATTTTCCTTCAAGCTACATGCGATTCACTCTAGGGGAGAAGTTCAGTGAAACTGCTGTGGCACAATTTGTCAATAATTGATAATTGATTTTTTTTCTTTAATGCTTAACTTAAATTAACCACGATCAGGTATGCTCTAAGATTGTAGTACTTCCGGCAAGCTTTTTTGATTATTAAACATTTCCCATTTCTGTGGTTACCCAACTGAAATTGTGTTATTACAGCATTATTTTCCACATTTCTTTCATATGCATTTGTGTACATGTACATTTTGGTGTATGAGAACTATGTTTTCACAGAAGTCTAGTCTGTCACTGCTGTCAACAGCTGTACCACGTAAGATGAAGAGATTTGAAGAGTAATGGCGCGTTTACACAGAGCACGGTATGGGCAACAGGCTGGGTTTTTGATATGGTATGCCAAAAGGAACCATGTCTGGTTCTATTAAAAAAGAATCAGTAATTCGGTACAAAATCACCTAAAATGTCATTCTTATGTCAAAATCAAGAGCAACAAAATCAACCGTAGAAGATTAAATCTGTAACAAAATTATTTACAATAACGGGAGAGTGATATCGTAACAGAATTAGACATGGTTCCCTTTGGCGCGCTATAGCAAAAAACCCGTTCCGTGACCAGTGCCGGATTTGGTGTAAACGCAGTTTAGGGTCAGAAGGGTTAAACCTTTTTGTATACCCAGGCACATTACTTAACCTGCCAAGTTCTTTCATCGGCATTCAGTAATCCCTTCAAACTTGACCTAGTTGTAATGCTAGCAAGCTCACTCATCAGATGCAGCAATAGTGCCTCAAAACTGTCCTACAGGAAGGTCATGGTGACACAATAAGGATTAAGGGGATTATGTAATCTCTTTTCATTGGCAATTAGATTTCAGAAATCTGTGCTATTATGCAGAGAAAGAGAGAGTGACAGCACTGCAGCATTCGTGCCAAACAGCAGACATTGGACATGACAGTAAGAGTTGATTACTGGCTGTGTCCATCAACTCACTTCTGGCACAGAATTAAGGTTTCCGAACAACTTTTATGCAGTTTTGGGCAGGTGATAAATGCAAAGCTGTTTTGATTATTGGGTTGAAAAGGGTTAATGTATCTCTAAAAGGCCCCAAAAAAGTGCGATCGCAAACAGCTTTTTATAGAGTTGATAAATGTAAAGTCATTTTGAAATGCATTTATAGCTCGGACCTGCTCACTTCACGCCAACCACTGTCAACTATACATCTCCACTCCTCAGGTCAAACTGTACAATGGAGCTGCACAGTGACAAGGCCTCCCAATTGACTCACGACAGATAAATACAACAACTTGAGAAAAGGGATCCAAAAGGTGTTTGCGAACGCATTTTGATAGTGGGTATCGAAACATGTTTAAAGCATGGGAAAGTTGATAAACCCAGCCACTGACCTGCAACAAAGTTGCTTTAAAGGTAACGGTTATAAAAGATTTTGTTTGCAATTCAACTCCGTGTTGCCCCCAAATTAGACAAAGAGACTATACATTTCAATCTTTAAATTTCCTTTCCACATTGGATGCATTCTGACAAATTCTATCTAAGTGGCAGTGTATCTACAATGTGTCTACAATACTGGACAGACATTGCTTCTCCCCAAAACAACTTTCCACTCAGTTTGAGTGCTCCTTACAAGCAATGCTATCCACAGCCCGCTGTACATGACTGTACAGCAAAGCTAAATATTAGTGCAGAAAAAAACATAGGAGAATTTTGATGTGTCATCGCAGCATATCGCAGCTGCCCCAGTGCTCTGGGCAGACTTATCTGTTTATTCCACTTTCAGGCAGCATGTAGATCCCGTACAGTGCGGATCGAGGGAAATGGGTAAATTTGGTGACCTCCCAGCCGTAAGTTGTGGAGCACCTCGGGGAGTGTGTGTGTGCCAGTGTCCAGGCAAGCCCAAACATCTGTGAGGGACACGCACCACTCCAAGGGGCCTTAGTCAAATTAAGTGACATAGGCATGCCTCACTGAGGAAACGTGAGTGTCTTATCACTCCAGCAAGACTTCATTCCCGGAGAAGCCGGGAATTCCAAAAACTAACTGAAGGAAGAGTTCTGATTCATGAGAAAATCGGGAAGTCCTTAATGTCTGTTAAAAGTTCTTCTCCGATAACGCAATACTCGCATACCATGGTCGTATAAAGATTTTTACTATTGACACATTTCGGCCTTGTAAAATGTGACCAGGTCTGAGTTTGTATCTACAGTATTTGGCAGACATGTTGAAGCAGTGTTACATAAGTTTTTATTCCATTGTCGGCCCTGTGCAAAGTGACATGGAAACTTGCAGATATTTCATGGAGTTGTACTAGAAGATTTAAAAAAGATAGAATAGAGAATCGATTAAAAAAAAGAGAATATAACTTGTATCATGAATTGTTTTTCTATTAGCATTAGTATGCTGTTTGGTCTCCTGTGGTTGACAGCCCTACCTTATGCCACAACTGTAGTATTGACTCAAAATCCTAAACTAGATACTGGTTAACTGAACTTTGTAGGTGTAGTAACCCTACATAGGCATTAATCAATCACATAGGGTTTTTCAAGAAATTACATTTAATCACTCGATTCACCAATGAGAAAAAAGTTCCTTTGTTAGCACACCTCAAGTTTTGGAGCTCATAGAAAAAAAAAATGATGTCACATAATTCCAAAACATAACTTGTCCTTATTTGCAGGCTGTGTATGAAAACTTTCTCGGTGTGTTTTGGATTATGTTTTGTGTTTTCCAACAATGCAACTGGTAGACCAACAAAATTTAGCAGTACTCTGTAGAGAGCTTCAGTAGTCAGAAGTATTATGCGGTAGAAACATTCACATAGCTGAGAACCCCCCCCCCCCCTTCACCCCAGACTTCAGGAAACATTCCTCAGACGTGATCGCGTGTGGTCCCAGAGTTCTATCGGTTGCCCATTTAATGCTCCTCTCTCAAAACGTGACTGTGTGTCATTTGCTTTATTCGTGATTGCCGTGGCAAATTTTTTGCACCGTCGATACTTTTAGCTCTCGTAGATTGGTTTATACTGCTCTGAGAGAGGGAAAGGGGGGGGGGGGGGTATTCTGCATTTATGATGGAAGTGAGACAGTAGAGTTTCCCCTGCTGATGAGTTACATGCAGATAGGTTAGATTGTTAGATTGACGGGAAGGATGTCATAAGTCACTGTGTTATGAAATAGATTGTAGATGTTGATTGCTGGGGGTGGGGTGGGGTAAAGGGAGAGATGGTTATCTTAAGTTGTGTTCAATATTTTTTATATAACTAGGGAAAGAAATAAGAGATTGCCACTCAGAACAATGTGACAAAGTGTGATCCAAACAAGATAGGTGTGTTGGGGGTGTTTAAAGCACAACTTTATCAACTGTGAATTTGCTGTCTCAGAGGATAATTATATTCCAAACAGGTGGATATAAGGCAAGCGTTATGATTATGTGTCCTTCCAAATCAAAGTATGGAAAAGAAAGCCCACAACTGAAGAAGTGCTATATAGTATTTGAAATAGCAGTAGTGCATCTGTGTCATACCTCTACATCTCCTGAAGTATATTTTTTTGCAATATTATACAGCAGATATATTTTTTTTTTTTGCGATATATTTTTGCGATATTATACACTATGGCAGATAAATTGTATGAAATTGTATGAACCATATCACCTATCATTGGGTGAATAGACAAATAAGGAAAGTGTATCATTATACAATGATGAGAAGCTGAATTTTTCTGCTGGGTTTGCTGTCTCAAAGCATTGAAGCAATCGCAGCTCCAGTCATTACAAGTGGGAGCTTGGAGTCCGAAAAGTGACAGCGCATTTTGGAGCATGACTTGTTTCGTAAAGTGGCCAACTCTAGTCAACAAGGAAACTAGCAGGTGTCTCAGTCTCAGCATGGAGTGTAAACATGGGACGGAGGGACGTGGTGTGCTGCAAGACCATGGTAATTGAACTTGTCCAGTTGGCACAGATACCCCAGGCTGCGAAGACCTTGTAGTCCAGGAAACGTCGAAATTGGGATCATTAATGACTTTTCCTCCATCAATTCAACGACTTCCGTTTCACTTTTTTTTTTCTCCCCCTCGAGGAAGGGTTTTCTCGTCTCCCTTGGAAGGCAATGATTGGATTGTCATGTGTGGTGAGGTGGGCAGGGGATGGAAATGCCAGTGACAGGGTTTGAGCAAACCGTGGATGATTGAATTGTTTCATGGGCCGATATGACTCTTGAATGATGGGATGTAGGGGGAAGGAGTTAGGGGTCAATGAGAATAGATAATGAAGTCAGAGTATGGGTTCATAGGGGAGACAGAAATAGCAAGAGAGTATAGTAAACACACACGTGTATGTCGCCTAATTGCAACTTCTTGTTATTATTATTATCATTGCTGCAACAGTTGTAATTATCATTATCATTATCATTGTTATTATTATTATTATTATTATTATTGGTAGTAGTAGTAGTAGTAGTAGTAGTATCATCATCATCATTATTGTTATTCATTATCTTTATCATCATTATTTCATTCTAATTGTCATTCAATGTTGGTACTACTCTAACTACTACTGCAACTATTGCTATTACTACTACGTAGCTTAACTACTTTCATAACAATTTCTATTTTTGCCAGGGACTTGGCAGTCTTTTTTTTTTATGCCTCCGCCACGAAGTGGTGCCGGAGGCATTATGTTTTCGGGTTGTCCGTCCGTCCGTCCGTCCGTCCTTCCGTCCTTCCGTCCGTCCGTCCGTCCGTCCGTCCGTCCTTCCGTCTGTCCGTCCGTCCTTCCGTCCGTCCGTAATGAATTTTGTGGACAGGGTAACTATCAAAACTTTTTGAGGTATCCTAATGAAACTTGGCATGTATGTGTATTAGGGGGTGAAGTTGTGCCTATCAACTTTTGGGTGCACATGCTCAAGGTCAAAGGTCAAAAGGTCAAGGTCAAATACATAAAATTTAACTATTTCCACCATATCTATGCAATGCCTGAAGATATTTTCTTGAAACTTAGTGTATACATGTATTACCCAATTAAGATTCTCTGGTGAAAGTTTGGGTCATGAGGTCAAAGGTCAAAGGTCAAAAGGTCAAGTAAAAATATTAAAACTTCACCTTTTTTTCTCTGTACACTTGTACCTTGGAAATTGTTCAAGGTATCTTCATGGAACATAGTATACATGTACTGACTGGCAGTGATTATCTAGAAAATGTAGGGTTCATGGGGTCAAAGGTCAGGGGTCAAAGGTCACGGGAAACACTTCAAAATTTTACTATTTCCGTCATGTTTATGCAATGCTGGCAGGATTATCATATTTTTTACACTTGGTGTATGCAGTTCCACCATATCTATGCAATGCCTGAACATATTTTCTTGAAACTTAGTGTATACATGTATTACCTAATTGAGATTCTCTGGTGAAAGTTTGGGTCATGAGGTCAAAGCTCAAAGGTCAAAAGGTCAAGTAATAATATTAAAACTTCACCTTTTTTCTCTGTACCTTGGAAATTGTTCAAGGTATCCTCATGGAACATAGTATACATGTACTGACTGGCAGTGATTATCTAGAAAATATAGGGTTCATGGGGTCAAAGGTCAGGGGTCAAAGGTCAAGGGAAACACTTCAAAATTTTACTATTTTCGTCATGTTTATGCAATGCTGGCAGGATTATTATATTTTTTACACTTGGTGTATGCATGCATAACCTAATAGAGATTCTTTGGAAAGTTTTTTTTTTCCTTTTGTTTTTGCCTCAAAGGTCAAAAGGTCAAAGATCAAGTGAAAGTGCTGAACTAAGCTTTTCCTCCATATCTCGGAAGTGGCTCAAGTTACCTTGAAACGTACTACATATTTATGCATGTTCTGCCTGACAGTGATTATTTTATGAATTTTAGGGTCAAAGGCCAGATGAAAATGGTAACAATTTACTATTCAATACAGAAATTGCACTTTTTTTCTGACCTTGAAAATAACTCAATGCATAATGGGTCAAAGTCAAGTCAAAGTCCTTAACTCCCAAATACATGCTCTCCTATTCATCAATTAAACCTAGGTCAAGGAAGGTGAACATTTAACTAATTTGTGACAAACTTGTCATTTTAATATTTGGCCAATTTTGTGAAAATGTAATCACGCATTGTCCACATGTACTATCTGTACCTATTAGGAGAATCATGCATTATGGCGGAGGCATACCAGTCGCCATAGCGACATTTCTAGTTAAACCATGTATACAGCCAGGTTGAGAGAGGTGGGTCATTCCCCAGTGGCAGGTGTGGAGAAAGATTTGTGGAGAGGGGCTAAATGGGTGTGACATGGGGACATGGGTGTCGCCCCTCCAAACTCGGGATAAGCTGATGCAAAGTGCATAGTCACGTTTGCTGTTGGTTGTGTTCCCTGCTCCCCCCTTCAACTAAAAATCATGACATACTGCACTATTAGCGAAAAGGAGAAATTTTGTGGATAATTGAACACCTGTGTATACATTGCTTGTATTGGGAATTGATGTGGTTGGAAGGATTTGCCAGGTATCGTCACTAAAGGATAAGTTCACCTTCATAGACATGTAGGTTGAGTGAATGCAGCAATATGAGTAGAACACGTCAGTGAGAGTTTGAGGAAAATCGGACAATCCGTTCAGTAGTTATGAATTTTTGAAGTTTCTGCTCAGTCACGGCTGGATGAGAAGACTACTATAGCTTGTGATGTCATATGAGTACAACTATATAAAGAAAGAATAAAGAAAATTCAACATATTTTCACTTTTCTCGCATAACAAAAGAACACTTGACTTTTCTCTTTCAGAAGGCAGGGGGAATGATATTACCCTTAATATATGTCAGTAACAAGTCGAAGAAATGTGCACTTCATTCAAAAAGTAAAGTTTTGTGAAATTCTCTTTTTATTTTCTTTATATGGTTGTATGCATAGACAGCATACACTGTAGTAGTCTTCTAGTGACTACGCAGATACTTTAAAAATTCATAACTTTTGAACAGAATGTCCGATTTTCCCCAAACTTTCACTGATGTGTTCTACTCATATTGCTGCATTCACTCAATCCACATATATATGAAGGTGGACTTGTCCTTTAAAGATATCTTCCCCCTAAAAATCGTGTGTCTCATATGTTCTGATCCCACCCCACATTCAATGGGGACAGTGTGATACTCGATTCAAAGTATCCATCAACTCGTAGTGTGCCACAGATTAACTTTCATGCTCAAAACTTTACCTCTATAGATAACAGCTGTATGAGTTTCACAAAGCAGAGTGGGATGGGAATGTGTCAAGGGTGCAAAGGAAATTCCATTAGAAAAGAAAATGATAGAAAAATGACTGGCATATATGCATTGATAGTGTGCCATGGAAATCATGCATATTATACATATGTATATACTGTATGCTTTAATAATTGATGCGTAATATACATGTAGGTCTTCAAATAGAATTTATCAAAATTGTTTCAAAGAGGTCACTTGCTGCCTTGTATAAAAATCCAGTTCTGGATTTCTCCTTTGGATGTTGTATGGAAGTTAATATCCCACGTTCAGTGAAGTGGCAGATATAAACACTTTGGGACCAGTGATTTTATACGTACCAGTCATCGATGGTGCCCCCAAACTGTCTAACATGGCCTTGAGTGTCATGAATGTTTCATCACCAGACACCAGACTGTTCTGAAAGGGGGAAGATTATAGCTCCTCAACCATCGTTGCTCCATCGCCCGGAATGGAGTTTGACAGCGGGGAAGGGTTGTCATGGGCCACCGAAGGAAACAAGATTAGAAACGTTGGATTATCTCTCCACTACCTCAGCAATGAATATCGAAACCCCAAAAAAAATAAGGTTATCTCTTGGCAGAAAAGGTTGGAAGAGGCACAAGATATATATGGACTATGCCAGCTCAAACAGTATAATCAGTTCATGTCCATTGCAGAGAGCAGAGAGTGAAGCTAGCCAGTGCAATAATAACACATCACTCAGCATATTGCCCAAACGGCAACCCTCCAGTACCACCCCGGAGCATCTTTCTGCATTCCACAGGGTGAAAGACAACAGGATATGATGAGAGTAGTATGTCTGTTGACATCATTTGAGTCTAGACATGGCTTGTACTTCTCAACAAGTATGGCAGAATTTGCCTATCTGAAGTTATAAAATAGTATTTGAAATAAAGGAGAAACTTCAGAACAGATGCAAAAGGAAATTAAAAAACAACAAAATAAAACAAACGAAAGACAAAACCTGTGAGAGGATTTCATTGGCATATAGAATGTACATGTGTCTACTACAGACAGATGAAAATGATCAATTTTTTTTTTTTGGGGGGGGGGCATGCAATTTTATGAAATATTTTTTAGATGATGGCATATATCACCTCTTTCAACTTGTGTGCATGTGACCACAACATTTCTGTCTTTATGTCAGAGTTAGATAAATTTTCAGTCATTTTGTCTTTCTGATTTACTCTAAAATTCAACTCTCTGTGAAATTATCAAATGCTGCAAGATATCGTCTTCCAATTGTATGGCACAGCGCCAGCGTATGGTGGTCTGCAGAGTGGCAATTTGCGAATGTTGCTCAATACATGAGAATCATACTTATTTTTTCTTCTGTCGTGGTGGTTCTTGATTACAAATTCATTCAATTTTTAACAATTACAAAATTGTCTTATAAGTCTTGACTCGCAAAAATATGTGCCATATGTTATAACTCCACTGGCACTATCGCAAAATGGTAGTGAAATGCTGCAATGAATACAGTGTAATTACACTAATGATTCTATGCAGGAAGTCAGTATCAGAACCAGTAATTTTAATTTAGGTAAATTCGATGCTGAGGTTTGCCATTGCTCTCTCTCTCTCTCTCAAAAATTGTAAAAAAAAAAAAGGAAAGGAGAAGAAGAAAATCCATGTCTCATATTTATTGAGATCTGTCAAATGGTAGCAAAAATGCTGCAATGAATGCAGTGTGATTGCAATGTACATTAATGAATTTATACAGGAAGTCAGCATCAGATCTAGTAATTTCATTTAGGTAAATTTGATGCTGAGGTATAAACATTGCTCTCTTGGGAAAGAAAGGAAAGGAGAAAAAAAGAAAATCCCTGTCTCATATTGAGATCTGTCAAATGGTAACAAAAATGCTGCAATGATTGCAGTGTGATTACAATGTGCATTAATGAATTTATGCAGGAAGTCAGCGTCAGATCTAGTAATTTGATTTAGGTAAATTTGATGCTGAGGTTTAAACATTGCTCTCTCTCTCTCTCTCTCTCTTTCTCTCTCTCTCAGAAAAAATATAAAAATAAAAAAAAACATAAAGGAAAGGAGAAGAAGAAAATCCCTGTCTCATATTTATTGAGATCTGTCAAATGGTAGCAAAAATGCTGCAATGATTGCAGTGTGATTGCAATGTACATTAATGAATTTATGCAGGAAGTCAGCATCAGATCTAGTAATTTGATTTAGGTAAATTTGATGCTGAGGTTTAAACATTGCTCTCTTGGGAAAGAAAGGAAAGGAGAAAAAAGAAAATCCCTGTCTCATATTGAGATCTGTCAAATGGTAACAAAAATGCTGCAATGAATACAGTGTGATTACAATGTGCATTAATGTATTTATACAGGAAGTCAGCATCAGATCTAGTAATTTGATTTAGGTAAATTTGATGCTGAGGTTTAAACAGTGCTCTCTCTCTCTCTCTCTCTTTCTCTCTCTCTCAGAAAAAATATAAAAATAAAAAAAAAACATAAAGGAAAGGAGAAGAAGAAAATCCCTGTCTCATATTTATTGAGATCTGTCAAATGGTAGCAAAAATGCTGCAATGATTGCAGTGTGATTGCAATGTACATTAATGAATTTATGCAGGAAGTCAGCGTCAGATCTAGTAATTTGATTTAGGTAAATTTGATGCTGAGGTTTAAACATTGCTCTCTCTCTCTCTCTCTCTCTTTCTCTCTCTCTCAGAAAAAATATAAAAATAAAAAAAAACATAAAGGAAAGGAGAAGAAGAAAATCCCTGTCTCATATTTATTGAGATCTGTCAAATGGTAGCAAAAATGCTGCAATGATTGCAGTGTGATTGCAATGTACATTAATGAATTTATGCAGGAAGTCAGCATCAGATCTAGTAATTTGATTTAGGTAAATTTGATGCTGAGGTTTAAACATTGCTCTCTTGGGAAAGAAAGGAAAGGAGAAAAAAGAAAATCCCTGTCTCATATTGAGATCTGTCAAATGGTAACAAAAATGCTGCAATGAATACAGTGTGATTACAATGTGCATTAATGTATTTATACAGGAAGTCAACATCTAACATTGCTCTCACTCTCAGAGAAAGAACAAACAAACTATCTGTCTCATATCTAGTGAGATCTGTCAAAACTGATCACATTGGGACTCGCTGTAATCAGTGCTGAAGTGTTTGTAGTTGAATTGAAGGTCAGCAGCTTATTGGATTGGCTATTTTGTTGAGAGTCATAGATACGCTTGAGGTGGGGAAGGTATACCCTTTAATGCGTCTCGTCCTCAAGTGACGATTACTAGATTAATGCGACAGTCGTCAGACAAGACCCCAAATAGGCAGTAGGCAGAGCTGGTTCGCAGACGTTGCATCATTCGTGGGATGAACATAGACTAGAAATAGAACAAGTCAGCCCACTGGATACTTTGGTGAAAACCACAGGAAAACCGAAATATTGTAAAACTGTGTTGTTATTGTTGTTTTATCTGATAAAAATGTAAAGGGAAGTTATCATTCCTTTGAATGAGATGTATCCCAGAATAGATATTTTAGAGACCACACTGCTGACCTGAATATGTAGAGCTCATAATGAATCCAGAAAAAAAAAAAGATTATAACATAAAAACAGATATTCTACTGTCTATTTCAAGTCGTGACGTACCAGGTAGGGCATTTGCAAAATCGTCCATGTGCATTTCAAGTAAGCTCAGCAAGTAATTCTACTTATTCATCCTGATGATATTTCTCATCATTTGGGAAAATTTTGTTCTACAGTAAACATGTGTGGCCATGGCAAAATTGTCAACAGTCACGGCAAATTCTGTCACACTTGCATACTCAATGACACGTAACACACAGACAATCATAGGATGAATTTGAGGTAGACCAAAGGGGACAGATTGACCTTCTGATATACAGTATACAATGATTAATATGAAATATATGATAAAACCATCAAATCAGGAAAAAAAAAACAGTAAAAGGTCCACTCTGTCCACTCTGAAGGTCCATGTCTAGTCAGTGATCAAGAAATTGAAGCCAATACTCACACATCAGTCCCTTCTTTCCTTACCTTGTTGAGAAACCTTTCCTTGTTTGTTGACCGCAGGAGCTGACCGACCTCAAGCATGCCCACAGCAAGATGAAGAAGCAGCTGGCGGACAAGCTGGCCGAGCTGGACCACACCAGCACCAAGTGTGTCCAGCATGAGGAGGATGTCAAGAAGCTGAGGGGTAGGGTGGAGGACCTCAAGAGGGACTTGGCCAAGTGTGAGGATGAGGTGAGGAATTCCTCATAGAGGTCATCGTACCTCCCTCCTCTTTTTCTTCCTTTTTTTTTTAAAGGCAAATATCAGACCATAAGGTGTCATTTTGCAGCTTTTAGCATGAAGATATTGAGATTCGATGTGAATTGAACATTGATTGATAGGAGGGAGTATTTCTGTTGGTTATGAGGAAAACCTCAGATGTGATTGTTGGAAGGATGTATTTCTGTTGGATATGAGGAAGACCCTAGATGTGAAGATGTTGGCATTCAGTGCATGCTGGCAGTGAGGAAGGCCTCAAATATATATGCAATTTGCCAACTTACAATGTATTCTGATAATGAGCAAGAACTCAATTACGTGTATGAATGTGTCAGCTTTCAGTGCATGTTGATGAGGAGATCCTCAATCAATGTGGAGATCTCCCTTTCAAAAAACATTGTCGTCTTTTTTTTTTCCATTTTTTTTTTTTGTTCCAAGGTTGCTGGAAGGGAAATACATTTTCCATCTCTCTGATGTGAAGCTTGTAACTAAGGCCCCCATCTCACTAGGAAGGCGACCATGGCGATCTGTGACGATTTAACAAATCGTGGCGTGATCGCCGTCCATCTCCATTTTTGGCCTCCGAGGCGATTACACTACGGTTTCTCTACGCTCAACCTGCGTTGTAGTCGATGGTGTCACAATAATGCTACGGCGCTGCCACGATTTTGCCGCTTTTCCAAGCCGACGAGAGGCGCTGCTTCTGCGATCAAAGCGATTGTATTGCGATAATCGTATGCTTATAAAGACGTCGCTACAACAGTGTTACTATCGGAGCGACAGTGATATGTTTACGCCGGGCTCATGCTATGATCTCAAGCGATCGGGATATAAAATATGTTTCATGATTTAATTTCTTCAGGCAGATGTCAGTGTCAAATTAACATGGATATGCAGAATATGGTTCTACCCTTACATCTTAGCATTTTACAACACACCAGTTAGAACCTGATGTGAAATTGCACTATTAGTTCGGTCATCCATTCAATTAAAAGGGTATAACGTGTATGATATTAAAGAACGGGCTTATGAGCAAACTACAAATCGTATCCTACAATGAGACAATTTTATGAAGATATATTTAAAAAGATTACAACTTAATCTACTTTCATTGACTTGCAATGGTATATGACAAACAAACAATTTAATAGACAGAGTAGATTCGTACCGAGTGTACGTGGAAAAGTGAATTTTATACGCTTTTCTCCACATCCACCTTCCTGGTCTGTGCATCACTTTCTTTCGTTCATGGTTGGTTCCTGTTACGTAATACTGTAAAAGTGGTAATTTTCATGGACGATGGGGGCCGCTTTCGATGCGCTTGAGTTACGCCTAACGCGTTGCTTCCCCCGTCAGAGTTACGAATGTGGCGCTTTTAATGCGCTCGTGAGGCGATCGTGATACGCTCTAAAACCACGGCGACCTCGCTGTGGAAGTTTTGGACATGTTCAAAACTTCCGTAGCGAGGTCGCCAACCATGGCGATGATGACAACCCTCCGCGCTCCTGAACCGCTCAAGATATGATGGAGAAGATTTAAAGCGATCAAGCCACGATCCGCCGCGCTTTGTCGATTTTTTGATGATCGTAGCGGAACGACGTCTAGTGAGATGGGGGTATAAAAGATTAATGTGAAACTTTGAAAAAGAGAATATAAAAACCGGTTTGCCTCTCCGGGATTATAAGATTTAACAAAGAAGAACTGTGGAGTGTTTATTGAATCCGTGCAATATGTTATCTGTTCTGTCTATTGTGCAGACATTATATCACAACATTTTTGTGACCTACATACTGAATGTCGGAACAATTAATATGTAGGTGTATGCTTGTAGGTTCTGACAAGCCGAGGATTGAGTTTGTAAGGTCGGAAGAGCTGCATTATCTTTCAGCCTTTTTATGAGACCAGACTCGATGATGTAATGGAAGTAGGCAACATGGCAATACAATCAAATTAGTATGTTTCAAGGGAACCTACTCACAGTGGAAAGCCCCTTGGTGGAAGTAACAGTAGTATACTGTGATGTGTTGTCTTGATGAATTGTCAGTTGCTGCCGTAAAATTGATTTCATTTTATGGCCGTTTTTCAATGAGTCAGAGTGGTCGTGATGCCGAAAGCTGACATTCATTTCCCTCATAGCGTTCCTCACTGTCTCCCCCCTGATGTCCGCTGGAGTGAGGGAGTTAATAAAAGATTTATTTCTTTCAGCTCATTCCTCCCTTTTCTCATGCTTGTGACAGATAAACCCCAGCAAAGCTAAATTTAAGACACCATTGACTGAATTCATCCAGACATTTAAAGGTCCAGTTTACCTTTGGGAGCAGTGATTTTAAAAATGTTCAAGATATCACATTTGATACATATGTGTAGATCTGTTGTATTACAAAACATCCTACCATATAAAATTGTTGCAATAAAGCCTAAAATATAAGGAGATATCGGTGTTTTTCTCATTAAACCATAAGTGTAGACGGTTTAGTCTGGAAGCATTCTTATTATAACTATTGTTCACATTTTGTGTATTTAACAATACTTAACATCGATTATACAGATTCAAATTTTTACAGTGGTTGTTTCTATCCCTAACTCACATTCTAAAACTATTTTAAAGCACTAATGCTGGGTTTTTGTTTCATCTGCAAATGGTAAATTATGCCTTTAACCAAAAACGGAATGGGAAAGGATTGTACTATGTGAGTGAGTCACAATTTGGTTCACAAGATGGGCAAGTTTAGATTAAGTCTCTGTGGAATCCTTTCCTCTGAGAAACGGCAATCCTCATAGGGATAATACATCAAACATTCTGTTCCAGTAATTAATGGGTTAAACGTGAATCAGAGTATCTCATGTTAGTGTTGCAATCGCACAGTAAAAACTGTGAGAGACAAGGATACTGTGAAAGACTGAAATTTTTTGCACGAGTAATTTTTCATGCTCAGCGTGTTTGACATGAATTTTTTGTGTCTTTATTTCATAAACAGTCACAACAATTGAGCAAGCACTTAACCCATTCCCTATGAGAACCTGGTGGCCTGTATATTATGTCTATGGGGGTTTCAGAATTCAGCATGGACGGGGTTAAAACAGTTCCTCACTGCCAGGAATGTTAAGGGCTTTGGCAGCACATACTACATTAAAGGGAAATTGGTACACATTATGACAGCAAATTTACTTATGCTACGGGTCTAACAAATGTGAAGAGAACTACAAATAACATCGTAGTTATACCCCTGCAGTACGCTTACAAGTACCTTCAGATCCAAGATTTAAAATAATATTGCATATGGCAAGCAAAAATTTGCGTGTCTTTATTTTCGTGTTGCGCTAAATGAATGAAAATTTCCACTTTTACCAAAGACCATTAGGACAACAAAATTATTGTCTTTTAATAGCAGTTAACTACATGCACATTGTGGCATCATTGATCTGTCACACACATGAGGTTTTAAACCTTTTAATAACACTGCCACTTTGCACCCCCTATTAGATCCTCCCATTCAAGATCAAATTCAAATATATGATTTCCTTCTTGCCTGTATGCAAAGATTGCTATGAATCATGCACATTCACTCTGTAAATCTGTAAATCCTTGAAGCTAATATGGTTCCGGAATAATGATCTCGAGTAATCTCCTTCACCATTTAACCCCCTCCGGATTCAAATTAGCGTAAGAGGAGATGATAATTGCTAATGCGGTGTTTGCACCTGTTGTAATGAGGTACCAGTGTTTTGGCATCTTACCTCCTGGTATATGTTCCCTTGCCTTGTCATATATTGATACATCAAAGATGATATATATATATGACACAGACACATAGGAAACAGAGGGTAGCTGTAGTGTGTATGGGGATTAAGACGTCTGACAAGCTCCACCACTGTTTGGCACATCTTGGAAGATTGTGGCCAGCTTTTAATCCGTGAAAAGTACATTGTTGTAGGAGCAGGGATTTTGTGTGTCTTTACTAAGAACACTCCTCAATACTTTTGCTATGAATTAGTGACATCACGGAGAGCTTAACAGTCAAGGAAGATAGCTCATTAACCCTTTCAGTGTCAGGGACTTTGGACAATGTGTACAATGCTGTAGGGTGTGCTGTGCCAATCAGCACTCACAGCACACACAGAGGGTTAAAGTTTCTCTTTGTTGTGAGTAGTACAAGTCATGGTGTCATCAAAATATTGGGGTTCTCAGTCATGACTCAAAAATAAGTTTCAGTTGCATTGCAAGAGAACCTTAAATGGTTTAGTTACCAATATTAGCACTATGTATGGATGAGAAAAACAAAACATGAATGCAGTATAGAGCATTATGTAGATTGCTCTGAGCTAAATGAGACTGGGTTAGAGCAGAACACACAGAGTCCAACTGAAAGCTCTGTCACCATTCATTCTCACAGGGCATGTCTTTGTGGATAGAAGTCACATACAATGATTCATTCACCACACGCACAAAATACATGCACGTACACACAACATGTGCAGCGCAGAACATGTAAAGTACACTTTTTGCTGAGCGGTTTCAAAGCAGCCACTGTATGCTGCTTGGTTGTTTGTTTGTTTGTTTTTTTCCTTTTTCTCTCACAAATTGTTACCTGGGAGGAATTCCCTCACTGAAATCTGAGTGTGTTCCTATTGTCCTGTTGGCTACTGATTGCACATAATATGTAAATCCAAAACCTAGCTTTAATAGCTTTCAGACTAGATAATTCATGTCACGAACACTGCAGAAAGTGTATGGGTGGAGGCTGTTTATGCTGATTTTATGTTGTCAATGCAACAGGCTACAGTGTATTGAGGTTGTGTATAAGTGTGTTGACATCCCATGATATGGGGGCAAATGGAACTTGATTATAGAAATCACTTCATTATTCTTGTAGCATTTCTGTTCTTATGTCATTGATATACTGTATGAGCTGAAATTTTCGCGTACAGATATTTTCGCGAATTGCTACTTGGAGGACATTTTCGTGTGTTGTGAATTTCGCGGTTACGAGGATCTAACTGAACTTAGTTTTTAAAATCGCGCGTTGTTATTTTCGCGTGTTGTTATTTTCGCATGTTGTTATTTTCGCGGTTCGAAGGCGATTCGCAAAATGCGCGAAAATAAAACCACCGCGAAAATTTCAGCTCGTACAGTACTAGTGTCAATGATGATTTCACTTCATAATTCCTCTAGAAGTTCCTAAGACAGCAAAGTAACAGGATTCTATCTGTTCAGCACAGCTGACTAGGGTGCATGTGATTTCTATTAGAAGTGGAACTTGAAAGATCTGCCATGCTGAGAGAATCAAATTTCTGAGTCGATGAACCGTCTGTCCCACTTTATTTGTGTAAATATTGATATTATTTTTCTTCCAGGTTGATGAGAGATCAAACTTCATCAAGAAGATTCAGCGTAACCTTGACGAGACCCTGCAGCAGAACGAGAACCTGACGCTACAAGTGGAGCACCTCCAGTCACGGTAAGACTGTGTGCCTGGGATGGGCTGTTTGATAGGGCTCCCTCTAGTGGGCTTGTGAGGACCATGCAGTTGCATACATGATGAGTGTATGTTGCAGACCTGCCTCTTTTCACTTGAGTGTAGGCATCTGGCTTTTAAGCAATTCAATTCAAATCAATTTATTTTCACATTTTTTCTACAAAACATAATATAACAACAGAATTTTATATAGATTATTCTGAGTATGCATTGGTTGACTGCAAAGTAAAAATTATGAATAATTAATGAATTATTAATTAATTCACAAGAAGTGAATACAGTAGAGTTTGATATTCTTTGACTTTCTGAGCTTGATGAAATGAGTCAAAAGCAATTGCCTCCAAGCCCAGGTGATTTGAGGGGGGGGGGGGGGGGGGGTGGGGGAAGAGAATTGTAGCTATTGCTGTGAAGTTGATAGCTCTGGTACCAAAAGTAAATTAGGAATGGTACTAGAAAAGAAGAACCCCCTCTGGTGGGCAAAAACTGAAATTTGCAAAAGATGATTATGACACGATATTTACATTCAAATATTACTGCCGAGAAAGGGGACTTGAAAATTGCTGCATTTTGACAGGAGAGGTGATTGGACTTGCAGTAAGGCATACGTCTATGAAAATTACATATCTGATCCCTCACAACCTTTTTAGAATTTTACCCAGATGGGGCTACAAAGACGTAACCAGCAGCCAAAGGAGCAACATGCTCAGAATGAATGCAAAGGGCAAATCTCTTTGTGTCTGGGGGATGCACTCAACTCACAGTTGAGCATACTTGCAGGGTATTTCATGTAATGACTCTTTTGTGTACTGCAAGCTTCGCAGATCAATCATAGAAAATGTAGAGTGATATGCGGGTTATTTGCATATCAAAGGGCCGAAGAGTGCCATTCAAATGTCAAAAGAACTTTGGACTTACCTTTAAAAGATTCACGACAACTTCCTTCTCCCAATATGTGGAGCTGCCAGACGTTAATATTCTTGACGCAATCATTTGCTACATATGAGTCTGCTAACATTTATCTGTCAAAATGACCCAGATAAGCTAGACTTTATAATAATTTAATTTTCCTAATTATCATTAGTGGAGTGAAATCCATGCTAGGCCACAACACATTTTTTTTTCCAATGAATCATTTGATTTTCAGGGCTCTGTCCTTCATTTCTGTAAAATTTGTTACATCTTCCCAGACTTTTCAAGAATTAATAGAGGAAGGAAATGGAATGAGTTTAGATAGCATTTGCATCTCATTCCTAGCGATCCTCATGAGTTTGTAAGGTCACAGTTTGTATTACCTCTATCAAAGCTGATTCGTTGTGAATCTAAAAGTTCCCACCTATGGTCCTATCAAGGGAACACATGTCATGCAGGAAATCAAAACACACACACACAAAAAAAGAAACAAATAAACAGACTATCCTGTTCTCTGTACTTTACACCTTGAGTATCCCCATTTGAGGTTTGGTAACAGCAGCTAATCTTGCTCCTTCCTTTCATCTCCCTTCCTTTTTCCCTCGCTAGCTACGGGGGGGGGGGGGGGGGGGGGGGGGGCGGTGTTTATGGAGTTATAGATAAGGCAGAGTTATTTGTTGTTACTTTTTTAAAGTATGAGTCATGAATTTGATGTTTTCAACAAGAGAAAGAAACATTTCAATTCCTCATATGTAGCCTCTCAATTCAGACTTTGGTGTTTAATACTGAATAGGTTTGATTGAACATCAACCAAGATGTTAGTTTGCTTCAAATTTGCTTACATTTTGGGGGGAATTTTTTAGAAGGGTAAATGCTTCTTATCAATATTAGTAGTTCTGGAATAGTTTGAGATATTATCATTTGATCCGAACTACTGGGGAATAGAAGGTAGTGTATGTAGTTAAAGAAACTATTCTTGAAGCTCTCTGTTCCCAATAGTATTTACCACAGGATTATACACATGTTTGATTCCATTCCCTGTACTTGGGGAGTTTTCAGGCAACCCAGATTAAGCCCGTTCTGTGGTGTTACCAAGGGAAATCAAGAGTGGTGAAGTTCTGTTTGGCAAATCCTGTCCATAGCATGGCCACAATCTCCCTTTATTAGCACAGAGACCCAGACTTTTGAAAAAAAGAAGAAGATTAAAACAGGAGCAAAAATGTTCCACACACTGACTGCTGAATGTGGTGTCCCTCTCTGAGATTAATCAGTAGAGGGGCAGAGTTTGGGATGTAAAAGGAAGAAATTAATCTGCAAGGATATGGGATAAAGTGGCGAGGCGCCACCCTCTGAGAAAGTGTGACACTCTTCCACCGTTGAGATCAAGCGATGCTCGGCCATCAAGAATACTCACCTTGACCCCTGCTGCCCCCTTTTCTATTGCCCCAAAATGATGGCTTGAGTGATGGCATGGCTTTCTGCCACCAGCTGATGTTTTATCTTTCTCTGTTTTCTGCTGTAACAGGTTGCGCACTCAGACGTCAACGGCAGGCATTGGCGTCGCCAAGAGGCGCATCTCAACCCTGAAGGTGACCACCACCTCCAGCGACAACGATGACACCGCCTCTGACTGAGAAAATGGCAGGGCCTTTTTCTCTTTTCTTTTTTTTTCCACACCACCACGAAAGGGAGGCACACGATGAGAAGAGAAATGGAAATTTTGGCAGCAAAACGTTCGGCAATATGATACATCGGTAGAGCGGTCTAAGAGAGAGAGAGATATGTTCCTGAAATGGGCTGATACATTAAACCCGTATCATTTATTGATGACCTTTTCAGTTAGAATAGAAATAAAGTGCTATCTGTAGCATCCCAAAGTCCAGCAGAATGTCCCATCGGCCAGCATCTCTTGCGAGACCAACGACTGATAGTTGGTACTGGTATTCACATCTATCTGCCTGCGCATGTGGCTCACGTTAAGTTGCAGCAAGGATGTGTAGTCATGGCAACCATTCTTCCTGCTCTCGGCGGATATTTTCCAGGTCATTTCTCGTCTTCCATTTACGGCATTCCAGTTTTTCTTTGGTCGTCAGTTCCAGAAAACAATACTGTGGTAGTGGCTGTTGTATTGATGACATGTGAAACGTAGTGGTAACATCAATTATCATGTCAAGTTCAAAATAATGTTTCCCTTAAACACCGTCCAGAAGAAAAAAAGGAAAGAAAACCCTTAAAGATCTGCAAACACATTCATAATGTAATCTAATGTTTCACCACAAGGATTTAAGTTTTTGTTTTCTTCCCTTTCTCACCAGTAGCACTAAAATGGCCTGGAATTAGTTTACTGATTTTAATCTGATTTTAACTGATTCCAAAGATTAGACAATGACTCCATTTAACTTTTGTATTGAGGTGATATCAAGCTGTGTTGTTGAGGTATATTATAGAGGCTTGTGACCAAAATGTGTATCCCAAATTTTCCTGTCATCTCTAGTTTATTTTTGATGTTGCATCAAATATACCAAACTTTCTTTTTCATGATTAGAGCAAATGTAGAGTCAAAATGCATTGATTCTTCAAAAAGTTGTTGTTTTTTAATCTCTTTGAATAGACCCCCTAAATTTGATATTTCAAACGTCGAACTGGTAACCTGTTGTATGTCCATTCATGGGCATGTCAAAAATGGCCAAGAACACTTTCTACTCTACAGTGCAACTTTCCACTTTATGTTACAGTGGGCTGTAGTGAAATGAAATAATCAGTATCGTAGACATCTACTTAAAAAAAGAGAGAAAAAAATTAATGAAATTTCTGAGTTTCACAATGTCTTTGCATGATTTTCGTAAAATGTCTATCATTTTGATGGATTAGATTTGATTCCTTTTTTTTTTTTGGGGGGGGGGGGGAAGGGGTCAAAGTGGAGTTTATTTATACCAAAATTACGTCACCCCCTTTCCTTCGACAGAAGTCACACTCTTCTTTAAGGTGTCTTGCGTAGCTGTCAGCCACGATATGCATTATACCTGCTCTGCGTTAGACTTGTAATATCTTGAATGACGTTAAGGATTTTCCCCTCCTTCTAGGATAATAGGGGTTTGCATGCATACCAATCCATCCAGTGGAACCAGAGAGCGTGTCTCCAAGGGCATGTGCCCAGTGAAACCATAGGACTAATTTCACTGCAATTGTCCAAGGCTGCGTCGTTTAACCTGTTGAAGACTACTGTAAAAGTGGATATTTTCGCGCGACTAATTTTTCGCACTTGGCCGGGTAAGAAGAGTTTCGCATGTTTTTAATTCCGCAGAATCAAGACATCACGCACAGGAACATATGGCAAGCAAAAATATTCGCGTGTTTTTATTTTCGCGCTAGTTTCTGGTTGCGCGAAATGCGCAAAAATTTAAACACTGCGAAAATTTCCACTTTTACAGTAGTCCCGAGTATACTCAGGCAGGTGTCTATGGGAAATGTGTGTTATGGAAAATCAGCTCGTCCTCAAAAGGTTTAATAAACATCAGCAAGTCTGTGTGTGTCTGTGTGTGTCCCCCAACAGTTTTAGGACAAGGCAGTCATTAGCAACGATGAATCCCGCCATTTTAACTCTGCTCTCTAAAGAGAATAGAATGACAACATTCCATTGAGAGAGATGTGTATGGGGATAAGTGTTGCGTGTCATCACAAATACATTGTGAACGAACTCTGACCACGTTGGCAGTTAGAATGCAAGGTGTACCCCAAGTTGATTCTGAGCTGCGGGAGACGGGTTTGGCCTTTAATGAGCGAAGCAAGTTTTTATTCTTGTTAATTTGGCATCTGTAGAGAGATATATATTTCCTTGCAAGGAATGTATTGAATATATCATTCTGGACAGGCACCTTTATGTTTTGTTTTTGTTTTCTCTATCTTTCTCTTTGTCCATCCAGCTCTCTGTACTTGCAGTGTATATCTTCCTGTGGCCACATTGTCTTTCATGCTTGGTTTTGGTTTCACCAATAATCAATATTGATAGTGCTGTATGTGTCTATTTGAATAGAGTTGTATGTCGGTAATGCACAGGAGTGAAATGATTCTCCTGTTATCAGGGTCGTTGACCTTTGAGAGGCTCTCTTGCGCAATTCAGTATGCACAATGTAGAATAATTTGCCTGCATACCAGTGTACTGTCCTAGTTGTTTAAATGTGGAGAAAAAAGAAACCAACAACAGTGTCTGATAGACATCTACGGTATCTGTATCTTGTGACATCAATTTTTGACTAGGGAGTAGTAAGTACATGTAGCTCCTAATGAATGAATGGTAGTGGATGCTTGTTTGAAAATACTTTTGTTATAGCACAGCAGGAGTATGTTATTTATCTATCTATTTATACATCGGGGGGGGGGGGTTTAAGGGGAGGGGGTTGGGTTGTATCTCTGTTGCATATTTTCACTCATATCGTGATGGAAAAAAAAGAGAGAAATATCGCAGCCATCATCGGTTTCAATTTACAGCATGTCACAAATTCTGTGCAGAATCTTTATTGTGCAGCATGCCTACATGGCTGTGTATGGAGCATGCATGTGTCTGTGTGTGTGTTTGTGTGTGTGTGTATGTGTTTCAGGTAACGTTTTCTGCAATATGTTGCCATGGTTGGCAGTTTGCTTTGTAAGGTGTGTCAACCGTGCCCAAACGCTTATAAAGCAGATGAATAATGATGCCTGATCTTTCATGAATTTTATGTGTAATTATACTGCCCTCCACTAACAGTGCAAGCACCATAATGACTATTTGTCTTTACAAATGTCCTTTGACGATTGTATGATAATACTAGTGATAAAAATATGGTGTTCTTTACCTGGTGTAACCTCTTCAGTATTGCAAGTTCTCTGCCGAAAGGCCCAGTTATTATTATAACCCCAGCATTGCCAGGTACCCAATCATTCTACACCTTCGTCAAGAGGAGTATGATGGGTAAAAACGTCTTGTCCATTGATGCAGGCACTCGATGGGATTGGATCTCGGGACCTTCAGTTTGAAGTCCAGAGTCTTATCCACTAT
This sequence comes from Diadema antillarum, assembly GCF_040938485.1. Taxonomy (NCBI): domain Eukaryota; kingdom Metazoa; phylum Echinodermata; class Echinoidea; order Diadematoida; family Diadematidae; genus Diadema; species Diadema antillarum. The sequence goes on along the minus strand of NW_027271017.1, from coordinate 6,294,541 downwards.
GCCACAGTGCTTTATGAGGAATTGTAGATTATGGTGGCATTTTAACATTGCTTATTGTGACATGCTTTGATAGGTTAAGCTTTGAAATCAAGGCAGTTCACTTTGTGAACCTAGTTCTCAACAATTTGATGAAAGTACCGGTACATATTTTATTGTTTGTAACGCTTCATCATAATTTTTCTAGGACAGGACATGGAATTCTTGTGATGGTTCTTTCAGACCATAGAATGCAAAATGGAAGACATTACAGCATTGCCTAATCCTTTATATTTAAGAAAACCAAAACAAAAACAAGTGTTCTTCTCTCTCTGTAGTATGACTGCAGATACCATGAACAGGATAAAGGTTCATTTTTGGAGTTGTGGGATACTAAGTGGAAACTCTGAATGGTAATTTCAGACATTAACAAATGACATTTCGCTAAAGCTTGTATCCGGTACCAGATTTGTGTGTTTGTCCAACGTGTGACAGTTAATGATAGGCTTGATAATTGAGCAGAATGAAGGAGAGGAGAAAAGGGGAAAAAACAACAACAAAGAACCATCTGCAAGATTCAATCTCCCACCCGTCAGATCAAATCTAATACCACAAACTCCCATCAAACGTGGTAGTGTGCAATTTACCGTATCAGCTTTAGATTAACGGTCAATTGTGTGGAATTAGCCGTGACCATGGGTGTAATTTTCGTCATTAGCGGCGCTTCGAAATAAATTTTGTGTGGAGAAGCTGGAAGCTGCTAATGTGTGTGCATCTATTCTTTACTTTGCCATCATCGGTATGGCATGATGTTGAGATATTGAGGCTACTGACAATGTCGTGGCATGCTCTAGTGATATATACATGAATGTAAGATTGTATAAAAACTTGTATATTTAAGAAGAATAATATGACTTTAATATTCATGGAATGCAGGCATAGAATAGCTAGCATTTCTCTATTCTCTCTTGACAGATATGATATTGTCTCCGGTGTACATAGAAATGGATAGAAAAAATTATGGTAATTGGCTAGCTTACTACAATATATTAGAATGTGAATTTTTGTCATGCTTTTGTTTGTGTAGTCTGTAAAAGCAAGCATTTATGAACTATTTGTGCTTTTTGTGTTTTTTGTTTTGCATGAGAGCACTGCAGAGGTTCTGCGATGAACGTTCGTGTTCAGACCCGTCAAGGGAAGGGCGAGGTATTTTGATTGATATATACATCAACAGCATTCACCTTCATAAGTAGGTTACAGTCTCACAAGTCATGGCGAATCCAAACTACTGTTTTACCTACTCTATCATCGACTGAGAGTGGTATCCTAAATCTGCTGAGTACCAGCACCCTTTGCATGGGCCGTCCTTGGCAATCTTGTGATCATGATTGCAATCCACTTTTTCCTAAGCCGACCGCCATTCATTCATTGAAACTGGTTTCTGGACACTCGTGAGGAAGATTTCACTACGTGGAGGCATGGTTCAAATCTGTGTGTCTTATCTCCCGACGCGAGCCCCAAGCCGTGCAAAACGAAGAGAAATGAACAACATGCATAAGAATGAAAGAAAAGTCGTAAGGATAGAAATTAAAACATGCTTGCCTGTGTTGCTAGCAGTAGTAAGCTTGCATTTAATAATCCCACCAGCTACCAGCAGATGTCAATGTAGATTTATGACCAGATGTTAAAAACTAAGAGTGCGTCTGATGTTTTGTGCCACAAATTACATCTCCTCCTAATCCATGACTCTCGCTGTTGCAATGATAATTAGTGGAAGTAGCTGCATGAAAGCTTGATGCCCTTTGCACCACAAAAACCTCAAATTGTCGAGGTTAGGGGTGGGGGGGGGGGGGGATGAGGAAGATTCTAGGATGAATAGGTAACCATGTGATTGTTAATTTGTGATGACTCAGTAGACAAGCATTCTTGTAATGTGATTTATGGTTGGAATGTGATATGTACATGGGAATGTTGTGAGGTTCAGGACACCACATGACTTGAAAGCAGCGTACAGGTATTCAATGTTATTTTTCAATCATTCTAGGGGGTGGGGTTATCAAACCAGAGATAAATGTATGGTAGACGTGTTGCATTTTTGGATTTACAGTGCTGATGAAATGTTTACATCTTGACTTAGACTTTTCTCTGCGAAAGTAGACCCTTATATACAAGGGTAACTTGAAATTTAATGCCTTGAGCAATCAAAGAGAAAAATTAAACAAATACTCTGGGTTGACTGAGTTGCCATTAAGTGTAGCAGTATTTTGAGCTAAAAAACTGTACACCTGATTATTCTGGTGCCACTTGAACTTGTTGACATAGTCGAGGTGGAGCAAAGAGACTTTCGAGAGTGGACAACAGTCATAAATATGAAGGAAAGTAAATTGATACTCACAAGTCAGTTTCATTGCTTTGATAGTGCCAAACTAGTTTGCTTCAATCTCTGATATGGTGTTTTTATGTGCTGTAGATGTGCACAAAGAGTCATTAAATTGTGAAGATCTACATGTGTGGTATACATACCATTTTTAAAGTATTCATCCCTACTCCCCTCATATAGCTTCATAAAATCATGACAACTAAAGACAAGAGGTTTGAAAACTGTGCATATATATGTCACAATATTAATGGTGCAGCAAGTGTTTGAGGGGTTTCACCCTGGGAAAAGAGCTCGTTTGTAATCATGTTTCTGAAATGCAATTCTAAACCCGTCCCAAAGCATTATGACACTCAATGAAGGCTCACATCTGACTATCCATAACTATTTGCCAATCATGTAAAATCATTGTCTCGCATTCGCAAAACGTGCTATAGACCCATTTGGAGAATAATGCGATATGGCAGAGCAACATTCCTAGTTGAAACATGTTTCTAAACTTATTTACGAACATGTTCTGTCTCAAGTGTAAAAGCCCTGTTCTACCCATAGATGATGTCACCTTGCAGATTGTGAGAGGTGTATAAATACTCAAGTGACCCCATTATGTGTGTATTCTTGCTGGCATGTATTCCCCTGTATCACATTTCTCCCACACCTCTCCAAGTATAATACAATTCACATTCCCACCTTGACTCACAAGTAGGTCTTTTTTTTTCTTCCCCCTCTCTTTCTTCTGTTTGTGCTTGTGGGGTAAAAGATCACCCAGATATTTTCCTTTTGGCAAGGCAGGACATGAATCTTCCTTGTATTATTTCTGTGTAGATACTAATGTATTCAGTATTCTCAAAAAATGGATACATTCGCCCTCTATTTAAAGTAGGACCAGTCTGAGATGGGGCATACAAGAGTTGTCACTGGTATGCTTACCTATATTTTTGCCAGTTTTTCGACCCAACCTTCTGATACAAACTCTGCAACAGAGTGAGCTTTAAGAGTATAATCACTTACTTGTCATCATTAAGAATGAATTTCAGAGGGAGAAAGAGAAAATATGGAAGACATAGTTTCAGCACAAGCAAAGTTTATCCTTTATAGTTGGCTTCAAAGGACACGGATGGGTATGTGCAGAGTGTGTGCAATTTCCCATTTCTTATCCTCTCTCTTTTCTTGTTGCACAAGACTGAAATCTTGTTCTATATAGGATGCTGACTAGATCCTCGTCGGGCGATTACCAGAGAACACAGCATGTGACTGAGTGTATCATACATTTTTCTTTGGCGAACAATAGTTGCTAATGATCATCAGCCATTACTCTTACTAATAACCCAATCATGAGTAACGTCACATGAATTTGCAAGGATATGAGTTTGCAAGGCATGTGTATGAAAGAGAAGAGGTGCCCAGTTATAACCAGGAGTAGGAGTCATCTTTTTTGTGAAAGGTCTCTGATATTTCAACACCACAGTGTTTATCATCACTCGGCAAGAATCAAAGTTGCCTTCTCTTAAAAAATGTTTGACAAGGATAATATTCAGGTGTGACTTTCTTCAATTTGTCTTCTTCTACAAGTGACATTTGTTACAATTGCAACTGCTGGTCTATTAATTTATATATCAGTGGTTGCAATCTTAACAAATGTTATTTGTAGAGGGAGACAAATTGAAGAAACTCGCACCTGAAACTTCACCCCACTGAATAATATCTTGCTTTCAAGGATAATACAGTATTGGTAGTTGCAGGAATCTTGTTGTGTTTCAGTAACTGTAGAGCAATCCATGATACTGTGGAATATGTTGCACATGTTTAAGACTGTTTTAAAGATGTTCTCCAGTGACTCATTCCTGCTTAAATAGTCCTTTGCTCATGTGTAATACTTTTCCTGTCATACCTTTGAGGCACCAGGGGTAGTGGTAATACTCTTTATATTGCCACCATTATATTGCCACCATAAGTTGCTCTTTGTCGATATTCTTGAGTAGATTAGAGGAAATTGACATCATGAGGCATTTCACAGCCACTGGCCTTTCATAGTCACAAAGGGATACTGCTTCAGCACCCACGCAAATATACTTAACTTCATTCATGCTCTGGTTGATGTAGCCGATTTCCTCATGAGAGACCGAGTTGCACCATCAGTGAGCTGTGAATGATCATTTGTGTATTCTTGAACACATTTTCGACCCCGCTCCATTCCATTGAGAGTTAATGGTCTTTAGTGAGATGCAACTAAATTGAATCTATCGCAGACACTGACAGCCATAAACACTTTGTTTACCACAGTGGCATTGCAGGATTACATCGAGTGTGATATTGAAAACAAAAATCGGTGAACCATGAGAAAGTACAGAGTGGTATAATCATGCCCTAAGACAAGCTTGCAATCTTGTCAGGATACTATGATGTGAAAGTGTTTCTATCACCTTTTGTATTTCGCTGATGATTCTTTCTTCTTGCCATTGCTACGTTGGACTTTCTCTCCATTAAGTTATTAACCCACCTTTTTTTTTTTAATCAAATGCAAAAGCAGCAAAAAGGCAAGAGCATATATTTGTATTCAGTGTATTGTAAGCTCCCCCTGCTGTACCGTATAGTTTTAGGCATGTCATAATAAATGAGATTGTATGGAAATTGGAAACTCCCCTTGTGCGGCTGTCGCGACCAATTTTTATAGCGTCCACAGCGTAATCATGAATATTCATGTGGTTTGGAAAGTCCGGGACTAAGAAATACAAGTGTAAAAAGGTCAGTTTTCTCCTTAGCCCCGGACAAGAGATAGTACGGGACTAATTGGCGAGTGTAAAAAGCTGAAAAAATTGGTACGGGACTAACGATAGTCCTGGGTCAGAGAAAGTCTGGGGTTAAGAAACACAAGTGTAAAAAGGGCTTTGGAAGAGTGAGTTATGCTGTGGTGGCCGTGCGCTGCTCCCCCTCGGCACGCTCCGGTACTGGTGTGGCTGAAGTGTGTGCGGGAGCGGATTGATTCATCCCGCTCTGCGTGACATTATCCCGAGAGTGTTATGGTCATGTGTGTTTGTATACCGGTGTGTTTTATTTGACAGCTGCAATTTCTCCTCTCTCCCTGTCAGCTCATGAAATCTTGGCCGTCATGCAACGGCTTTACTCGTCCTGGTGCTAATTTCTCTCTCCTTTTCTTTCATTCATTCTTTCCTCTTCTCTCTCTCTCTCTCTGACATTTTATTTTCATACCTGCTATCAGGGGTGGATCTAGCTTTTTGCTAAGTGGGGGGGGGGTGGTATTCCAGTTTGGGTCATGACAAGCAAAAAGAAGAAGAAAAAACAAGGTCTTCACATTTTTGGCTGCCACTTCTCTGTTTACAAACAAAAAAAAACCAAAAAAAAAAGGAAAAGCCTAAAGGGGGGCTAAAGCCCCCCCCCCCCCCCTCCCAAAAAAAAAAAAAAAAACAACAACCAACAACCAACAACCAACAACCAACAACAACAACAACAAGTAGAAGGCCAAGGGGGTTTAAAGGGTGTGTACAGTTCTGGTCGAGGTGAGGATTTAGCTTTTAACGTTTTGCGAGATATTCAGAAACCACTCTATGAGATGTCAAAGAGCATGCAGTTCTAAGGGGTATCAAAAGTTTATTCGATGAAAACCTGTCTTGAAATGGCTGAGGTATCCAAAAACAAGGTGAAACAAAGAGATCCCAATAAAATTGTGGCATGTCGCCTTTTATTATTAGCACTTTTTTGGATATCTCAGCCATTTGAAAACCAATTTTCATCAAATAAACATTGAATCCTTCATAAAATTGTATGCTCTTTCATATTTCATAAGAGGCTTTTCATTATCTCACTTAGGAATGTTCAAAACATGAATCCCCACCTCAACCAGTACTATACAGTCCCTTTAAACCCCTAACCTCCCGTAGATCCACCCCTGCCTATCTTGTCTTCAATCTGTTCATTATCACCCTCTCTCTCCTATATTCACCGTTTGACTTTCTTTTGATCCCTTTGAAATATTAGATCACTTTTATCTTGTAACTGTTTGTCCTGCACATCTCTCTCTCCCTCTCGTCTCTTTCTCTCTTTTGGTCTCTCGCTTCAAATTTCAATTTTGTCTCTCCCTCTCCATATACAGTTCAACCTCGATTATCCGGCCATGTCGCGACTGGCGCTCATCCGGATAAGCAAATTGGCCGGATATGGGAGACACAATGTTAATGTATATAGCTGCCGTCCAAGCTGCCGTCCCAGTGCACTGGCAGCTAGGCAGGTAGCGTACCCCGCAACGGTGGTGTAATTTATGCTAGCCTGCGCAAAATTGTAGTCCCTTCTTCACAGAAATAAAGTATATCTTGTAGGTAAATTGTGTGAGTTTTGTAGAAATTCTAATTGAGTTTAAAGTCACTGTTTTTCTCAATTTTTGGATGAAAAAAAAAGTCCTTCATTGCGTGAACGCGTCCAGATAATAGAGATTTCCGGATAAAAAGAGACCAGATTATCGAGGTCGAACTGTATAGCTCTCTCTCTATGTTCCAGTTCACCTTTCTCTTTTTTTTTTTACTCTTTCTCTTTCCTTCTGTCTCTCTCTCTCTCTCTCTCTCTATACCCACTACTGTAAAAGTGGATATTTTCGCACGACTAATTTTTCGCGCTTGGCCGCGTAAGAAGAGTTTCGCGTGTTTTTAATTCCACGGAATCAAGACATCACGCACAGGAACATATGGCAAGCAAAAATATTCGCGTGCTTTTATTTTCGCGCTACTTTTTGGTTGCGCGAAATGCGAGAAAATTACAACACCGCGAAAATTTCCACTTTTACAGTACCTTTTTTTTTCCATCAGTCTGTCTCTGTCTCTATCTCCTTCCTCTTTCACTTTCCCCATCTCTTTCACTCTATTTCTCTCTCTCTCTCTCTCTCTCTCTTTGTTAGTCACGGTAATATCGCTCGTATCCTCTCATCAAAGGTATCCCTATTCTATCCTAAACATTGCTGTATGTTCAAAGGGGCATTCCAGACAATTTTCATAATTTCACATCATGTAGTACATAATCGACAGTTCCATGTACAGATTTGTGGAATTTATTGTGGTCCTAGAGCAGAGAAACCAATACTCTGAAAATCTTACACAGATTACACTGAACAGTGTTGATGATGTAGGAGCCTCACTTACCAGTATTTCAGAAATGTAGCAGTGTAATTCCATTACAATACTACTTGCTTGACAAGTTCACCTGTGTAGAATCTATGCATGCCTTCTTCTTTTGTTCTGCTTCCTTGAGCCCCAGCTCATGCATTCTTATGGTGAGGCTGCCATGTCATCATCCTTGTTCATTGCAATTTGTTATAAATTTTGAAAACATTCTTATTCCTTATCCCAATCACTATAAATTCGGAAACTCTGTACTCAGTATAACCAATTTATAGTTGTTCAAAAGTAAAAGTCTAAAAATCATCCGGAGGTCTCCTTTAAAGACCCCCTACCTGAGAGGAGCGACATTGACAGCGTGGCAATTTTCATCATTGGGTATTGATCTTGGCATGTTCGCTAATGACGTGATGTTGCAGTGCAGTATAAGCATATCACGGTTACGGTGCCATTAATTTGTGGAGTACGCTCATCCGTGGCTGGTGTTGTATATTGATAACAGCTAGCGATGCATGCATTTCTGGCAAAGGAATCTGTGATGATGTGCGAACGAACATGATCACTTTCTCAAGCTACAATCAAGACAGTTTTCATTCTTCAAAGACAAGGGGCAATTCCAGGGTGCGCTTCACGAGACCCACAAGTCGTACAGCCCAAGAGGCATCCAGCCCACGAGTTTGACACCAAGCAAATAAGGCCCACAAGACCGACACATTAAAGGGATCGTACAGTTTTGGTTGAGACATAATTTCAGGTTTCTAACATTTTTTGATGAGATAATGAGAAACCTCTTATGAAATATGAAAGAGCATGTAATTCTATGAGGAATACAACGTTTATTTGATGAAAATTGGTTTTGAAATGGCTGAGATATCCAAAAAAGAGCGATTCTAATAAAGTGTGGGACCCACACTTTATTACGATCGCTTTGTTTTACTTTGTTTTTGGATGTTTCATTCATTCCAAACCCAATTTTCATCGAATAAACTTTAAATTCCTCTTAAAATGGTATGCTCTGTACTGTATCATAAGTGTTTTCTTGGTATCTCGCAAAAAGTTAAAGGCCCAATTCTCATCTCCACCAATACTGTACTATCCCTTTAAGCCCCATGTTGTAAAGTTGAACTCATGGGCTGCTTTTACCCAGTAGTGTCCAACTCATGGGCCTTATTTGCCTAGTGTCGAACTTGTGGGCTCTATGACTCGTGGACCTTTTTTCAATGTCGAACTCATCATAGGTGTCAGTCTTGTGGGATGGCCTTGAATTCTTGGGTATCCAAACTGAGAAATAGAAGCACTTGTGAATGAAACATGATCAGCAGCCATATTTACATCAGAACAAGACAAAAGTAGACTGGAAAGTTACGGAGTATCAAGTTTTAGATGTTTTCTCAGAACAATCTATAGGTCACAGATGCATGTGCCAGATAAGATAAGATGATATCGTCATGGCAACACATGAGTCTCCCACTGTCTTGGATGCAAATTTTCACTAACTTTCCTGTAATTACATTATGGTTACAACAGCAGATATTATATCTTCCATGTCAAAATTGTTCGAGAGCTGTAAAGATTGAGTGATGATGACCCCTGTACAAAGCATAAAAATGGTCTGGGGTTGTAATAGTTCAATTTGTGACCAAAAGAAAGACTTCATCAAGATTTGAGAGGCATTTACCATTAGTTATCACCTCATATTTTCATATTTTGAGACCTCTGTTATATCATTTTAAAAAGACGTTAAACTTACAAATATATCATCTGGAGATTTCTCATCTATCTCAAACAATGAATGTTGACAATACGCCAACCCTCCTGTTCAAATAGTTTGCTGTTACTTTATCAATACGTGAGTCAACTTTGACACGAAGTAGCACTGTATTGAACACATCTCAAAGTTAGCAAATGTCAATTTATTTTTTTAATCTGTGCATGCCACAGTGTGTACCCCCTGGGGAACACATTATTTTGAGAATGCAACGCATGAGCATTTCAGAAATAACTTTTCATAGGAGCATTTATACTGGAAATGTAGTACAATGTACTGGTAAAACAAAGTTGTAGAAATAATTGCAAGCTTTGCTGTAATGGAAATTTTATGACAAAGCTACTATAGTTCTCGGCAGTGGTCGATATCCAAAACAAAGCCCCAAAACAAACTGCAAAATTGTATTCTTGGCCATGATAACACATACATCCAGGAGGCATTACTTTTTAAAGACACAACTTCAACAGAAAATCAGAATTCGCTTGAAAAATCCCTGAAGATTATTGCAATTCAGTCACCATGCAGTGCAAGCTCTTTATGTGAGGAATGAAATTGTGTTCAATTGTGTGGCATATATCGCAGTTTATTGATTGGTTTGGATGTGGTTGTGCATTTAGCAAAATATGAAAAGTTGGCAGCCCATCTACTTGTGAATGTGGATAACAAAAAGGTTCACTTTTCAATCGAGATCTGAAGAGTCTCATCCATCTCCAGCCAAATTACAGACGCCAAAATAACGTTCTCGTCACATTAGTTCATATTATTCTATTCTCTCTCTTTCATTTCGATAATATACAGTGTGTTAAAACACGAGTACAAAACATTGATATCGACAATGATGAGTAAAAAAACAACTCAGATTTGCTAAAACATAACATGAAATGTTTCATTCTGTTGGAAGTAAACTTATTTTGTGCCTAAAAGAGCGATATTGACCAGTCACTTGCAATGTTACGCATAATGATAGTGCCACACATTCTAAGAAAATCACAGCCGCAATAACCATACATCTATAGAGCAACGTACACACAGTGACATGAAAAGTCAGAAATTCTCAGAAAAAAGTCTCTCCTTGATAAAATTATTCATGAAAATAATAATAAAAATAGCTCATCAATTAAGCACCAGTAGAGAAAGGTAAGAAGGAAAAAAAAATTTAGAGAGAAAAACAACTGAAAAGAGAATTTGATGAATATCACTTTGTGACAATTACCGGTACCGGTAACAGTATCTGTACATTGGTGAACCAGATAATTAGCAAGTAATGAGCTCTGTTTCATTGCATTTTTTATACAAAATAACTGCTCTTGATTTGGTCTACACAATTGATAACAATGCACATTTTTGTGTAACAATATTGGTATGCACATGTATGATTGATGGGCGATCAATATTTCTTCGTATATTATCCAAATTGTAGTAAGTAATTATCATATTTAATAAATATGGCATCAGGACAGACATACACAATGTAATTTCAACAGCACATTTGACCTCCTCGCCAAAGCAGTGCAAAATTCTGTGAAGCAGGTTTGATGGTATTTTTGACAAAAGTTTGCGTGGCACCGTCCCCGACCCAGGAGCAACATTATTTCTCTCTTGTTGCTGTTTCTTGCTAAATCTCACGGATGAATGGATACACAGACATGGAAAGGCAGGATGTCATCAATTACTGTAAATGCATAAATTTTCGCACATTTTGAGCTACTTCTGGTTAGCGTGAATTTTAAAACCGGCAGAAATATTTTAAAAATTTCCCTGCGCATTTTGAATGGGTTGACAATTGCGCAGCAGGAATTCAAGAACCCGCGAATATGTTTTGGAGCCCCTCAGCGCAAAAAAAAAAAAAAAAAAAAAAATTAATCATGCAAAAATATTGATGTTTACAGTGCTAAAACCACACAAGTAATTGACAGATGAACAGCAAAAAATTGCAGTCATCCATCGTGGCATGTAGACCATATACACTCTTTGTAAACGTATGCGTCAGAGTGCAGGGTGGGGTGTGTGGGGTGATCTTTTCTGACTATGAGGTGAAGTACCAAGATATCACAACAACAACAATAATACTGCGAACACAACAAAAGCAAACTGCCACATTATGTTCTCTCAACTTTTTTCTTTTTTTCCGGGACCACCATGTTTCAAGAAAAGTCACCTTCATCTTTAAAGGGACTGTACAGTACTGGTTGAGGTGGGGATTCATGTTTTGAACATTCCTAAGTGAGATAATGAGAAACCTCGTATGAAATATGAAAGAGCATGTAATTTTAAGAAGGATTCAGCGTTTATTTGATGTAAATGGGTTTTCAAATGGCTGAGATATCCAAAAAAGTGATAATAATAAAAGGCGACACGCCACGCCTTTTATTAGGATCTCTTTGTTTCACCTTGTTTTTGGATATCTCAGCCATTTCAAAACTGATATTCATCAAATAAACTTTTGATACCCCTTAGAATTGCATGTTCTTTGACATCTCATAGAGTGGTTTCTGAATATCTTGCAAAACGTTAAAAGCTAAATCCTCACCTCAACCAGAACTGTACACACCCTTTACCCCGTTGAGGACTAGTCTCGAGTATACTCGGGCAAGCGTCTATGGGAAATGCGTGTTGTAGCAAAATCAAACCGTTCTCAACGGGTTAATATGCCTACATTGTACCTCCGCACAGTCTTCTAAGAACCCACAATAACAGGCTCCTTGCCATATAGACGGAGGATGGGCTAGCAGTATATCAGAACTTCAACAAATTCTCGACGGGAATTCAAAAACTTTCTGACAGATCCAATTCGGATGCATCGTAAAAATTAATTCGGCAAAACGATCTTTTGAGAAACGTGGTAGACATGTCACGATGGAGTATGAAATATCAATGCTTTGAAGAATTCGAGACATGAAATACTGAACTTACTTTGTCCAATTTAAACATACACATGCACACACACACAAGCACACACACACACACACACACACACTCACACAAACACACACATCAAATTCTGAAACTAGCAGAGGTATTTTTTTTTTTTTTGTCCTGTCAAATTTCTTTCCATATGTGGAAGATGGCTTTAGGAGAATGCAAAGTGGTTGACGAAACCTTATTACTCATATATAATATGTTGTTGTATCGCTTGGTACGAATGCAAAGTGGTTGACGAAACCTTATTACTCATATATAATATGTTGTTGTATGGCTTGGTACAAATGCAAAGTGGTTGACGAAACCTTATTACTCATATATAATATGTTGTTGTATGGCTTACCACACAATGATAGGTGTTGTGCATGCGCATGGACATGACGCTTTATGAAATAAAATGGATGTGTGTGCAATTGGACCTACACAAGTAAAAGGCTCCTCTGCCCCCCCCCCCCCCCAAAAAAAAAAAAATCAGTCGAGCATAATTCTCACATCCCATGGATGTGTAAATGGAATGACAAACTACTTTCTCCAAACAAAAAAAAAAGTTCTCAAAACGGTTTAAAGCAGCTCAAAATTTAAGCTGCGGTTCAAACATGGAGCAGGGTTTTTAACATGTTTCTTCCACAGAAGAAAGCCATTCACAACGGAAATCTCAGCCCATGAATTATTCCAAAGTAATACCATGTTCTAACCTGTACAGACATACCAGGCCAAAAAGTCACGTTTGCAGTAAAATAAAAAACAACCGCAACAAAATCTTAACAGGGAAACCTCTCACTGGTCTCATCAACCTTTTCACACTGAAATATGTGCTCACACAATCACTGATTTTCACATAAACAAAATTAAAACTCTCCCGAAAAACTTTACACATAACTTGCCACAGACTGCTAAGCTGTAAATAAAGCCTGCAAAGCTGTGAGAGGCTGTTCTGCATTCAGCATCACGTCTACCTCTGGGGGATCACATATGCCTTAATGATGCATTTCATCAATGGATCTTCACAGATCTTTGTGAACCAATCTTCAGGAAAAAAAACAACAACAAACATTATCAGCTCCAGTCACACAATGATGATGAAAAATTGATGTGACATGGATCATGTGACGCGTGTGAACAGAACCCTATCAATTTTCAGGAGCACGATACGTGGACGGCTGCATTCTGTATGGTTGTATACATTGGATGCACATCTAGCCAGCATAGGCAGCCTGTGAAGGACTTCTCTCCCTCTCCTTCTCTTCTTTCTTTCTTCCGTTCCCTTTTTTCTTTCTTACGTTCCCTCCCTCTCGTAACCATTTGCTGTTCAGATCACTGCAGGTCGATTTGTAGTGCTGGAACGCTACATTTTGAGACGGGAGATGTGCAGTGCAGCGTGGCTCTGTTTACACCTGTACGTCACGTGTGATCCCACGACATGTTTACACACTGGCCACCGTTAACAAGCTGCCGGGAATGCGAAACTGGTACTGTCTTGAAGCGGGCCGAGTTTGTTTGCAGCGCGGCGGTGACGTACGGTTCAATCAACTGGACGGAAACACATTTTCGACCGACCGTCAATACATCATCTAATTGCAGGAGAACTGGTAAAGTCTCTGATGTGACAGGTTTGCTAACAGGTTAACACAGGAGAAGACAGGAGAAATGTTACAAGATGTACGATGTACACACAAGTGAATGTTTGCCATGGACTATTGAGTTAATCTACACTTAATGGCTGCAATCACTCTTGCAGAAATCATCACAAATATGAATTAAATATGCTCCATACTGCAAAAATATTTTTTCACAAATGGTCAGTTGAGAATGAGAAGGGCATTTAAAGGTGCCTCGAACACTATGGATGTAGTGGAAACTTAACACCCCTATCATTCTCAACCGACAAAATCCTTGAACCTATCATATCTGCAAAGTTAAATTTCACACACCTCAACACCTATTTTTGTGTATTAAAAGAATAGCTTTGTTCTGCTTTACTGTCAGAGCAACTGGTCATTTGATGAGCACTAAAATTTATGTTGCAATGAATTCACAGCAGCAAATTAACCACAAGTTTTCAACCGCGAATCTCAATGTAAGATTGCCAGATTAGGGAGAATAAATGAAATGAGGCCCTTGTTTCAAGTCCTGGATGAACCCGAGAGCCAAACTAGCTTCTATGTTCAGCTTGATTTAATGACCTTCTTTCATAACCACGAACAACTTGGTACAAGTAGGATAGAGATAGGTTCTCGTATCACCCTGTAGCTCCATCACATAATGTGAATGAACTTTTGTAGTACATGTACCAGGTATATTGTTCATATATTTGCCCTTGTTACACATCACTGGGGACAATTATGTAAAAAAATTAAAAAATTAAAAATTAAAAAAAATCACATTCTAAGGGCACGGAGAAGTTTGTGATTCCAATAAATGGTGCCTGAAGTTTATGACTTTGCTGCACCGAACTATTCTAACACAAAATCAGGAATTCATATACCTCTGTCACAAGAATTATTGCAAAGTTGATAGTTGCTGGTTGAAATTTGTAGAATTTTTATGAACTTGAACTTGGACTTTGGTATCAAGTTTTCCTGACTACAAAATTGTTATAGCTCAGTGTTCTCAAATTTTTAATTCATGTATCAAATGTTCCTTTGAAAGGTTTGCCTAAAGTAAAATGTCATATTTTGACCTTGACTCTTGGCTCATTACCTCCAACTACTGGAAAAGTGGTTATTTTTGCATAAGTATTTATTTATTTATTTATTTATTTTTTTTTTTGAGCTGGGCTGAGTAAGATCAATTTCGCCTGTTTTTAATAGAATCAAGACATTTAATAGCGGTACATATACCAAGCAAAAATACTCACATGCTCTTATTTTTGCACAAGAATCTTGTCACGTAAAATGCGCAAAAATTTCCACCTGTACATTATCCTGAAGCTCATCATGGAATTACAGAAAAAACAAACAAATAAATGTATAATGTGGGTTCAGCATTTTGTCCATTGTCCATATCACTTGTAAACACGTTTCATCCTTTTTAAAGGGATCGTATAGTTTTGGTTGAGACCTAATTTCAGGTTTCTAACATTTTTTGGTGAGATAATAAGAGACCTCTTATGAAATATGAAAGAGCATGTAATTTTATGAGGAATTCAACGTTTGTTTGATGAAAATTGGTTTGAAAATGGCTGAGATATAAAAAAAAGAGCGATTCTTATAAAGTGTGGGACCCACACTTTATTAAGATCGCTTTGTTTTACTTTGTTTTTGGATGTTTCAGTCATTCCAAACCCGATTTTCATCAAATAAACTTTGAATTCCTCTTAAAATGGTATGCTTTGTACTATATCATAAGTGTTTTCTTGGTATCTCGCAAAAAGTTAAAAGCCCAATTCTCATCTCCACCAAAACTGTACCATCCCTTTAAGACCGTTTTCTGATCTGGTCTCATTCATGGTGCCATAAATCTATTAAGAGGGGGAAAAAAGCTACAAATCAAGATGAGATCAAGGAGGGTCAATGGACAAAAAGGAATAGTTGCACTTCATTATTCTGAAAGTTCATTATTCCAAAGGTTTGTAATTGCCAAAATGAAATAAAGTTTGTTACTCTATAAATTAAATAAGATTAGTTATTCCAAACATTCATTATTCTGAAGATCGGTTAAATCCAAAAATGAAAAATAGGTTCATAATTCTTCTAAAGGTTCACTAGTATGCACCTTTTTTTTCATAATATTGGATTCTGAGCCTTTTTTTTTTCATTTTCAGACTATCAAGCCTTCAGAATGATAAACCTTTAGAAATACAAACCTTATTCCATTTTCCGATTAATGAACCTTCAAAATATCAAACTTTCGAGCTAATGAACTTTTGCATAATGCCACAAAATGTTTGAATAAACAAACCCTATTTCATTTTCGGAATAACAAACAAATAGGTGTACAAACTTTGTGTGTTTCGGAATAACAAACATCCCCCCAAAAAGAATATATGCTAGCAACTCCCTTTAATTCAAGGAACTGAATGTATAGAAGAGAAAGGAGACAGAAATGATTCTCTCACAGGAGGATTGGTGTGTTTGGTCCACAAATTTTGCGACAATCTGCGACATAGCATTTTAACAATTTAATCAGTGGATGCTAGGTGATATATATATAGTAAAATTTAATTGAATTAAAAATATATATGATTTATTGTCATATTATCTTATGTCATGGCATCACAAAAATGATAGCCAGCAAATTGTATCCATCTGGCATATCTTTGCCATAAAAAAAGTAGATTGGTTGTGTTCTATACATGCCTTAAAAGTCAGATATATATACACGTAATGCACTCACGTTTAGGTGAACATTCTGTATGTATGTGCATCTATTAGAAGGAAATTGTTTTGTTGGGGGGGGGGGCATGGTGGTGTGACTGCCTTGTGTTACATCTGACTGGTATTGCAAAGTTTAACTGAAAGTCGTTACAACATACAACTCAATCAGAGAATCAGCTCTGAGAGTTAAGAGCGAGAAACGAGAACATTGCATTCAGAAGCAAAGAAAAAAAATAAGAGAAGATGATATCCTCACTTGACATGCAGGGTGGGGTGGGGGAGATATTCATAATGTATCTGGGACCATGCCGCTACATACAGGCTGCCAATTTACATTGAATTATGAGTTGATGAAGGGGAACAGCGTAGCGGAGTATTCTTGCAGAGATATGTCTTCGAGAGGCGGAGCAATCTTCCGGCAAGCTCGTGAAATCTACACTCCAAATGCATGCATCGCCCCTGCATTACGGCATTCCCCCCGTAACGACATACCGAGCATGAACCACGGGCCAGCATTAAATTGGGTTGAAATCAATCAGCCATTACAGGGCGCGCATCAGCAACATTTCTCCAAGAAATTGACACACTTACAGACATCACAGATATCTGGGCTGGATGGGTCTCTGAAACAACAGTCTCCCCAATCTGTGTCTGGGGATTTAGCTGCAGAAACATCACATTGAGGAGTATGAGCTCGCTGCCTGTTTTTCAACCTACTGTCTATAACACCCGATAAAGCATTTGCTTCCTTCTAACATTAAACTTATTAAAAAAAAAGAAATTGTGAAGATATTTAATCTAAATCACAGCTATACTGTTAAGGGACAAGTTCACCTTCATATACATAAGGATCAAGTGAATACAGGAATATTAATTGAACACATCAGTGAAAGTTTGAGAAAAAATTGGACAGTCCGTTCAAAAATTATGAATTTTTAAAGTTTCTGCACAGTCACTGCTGGATGAGAAGACTACTACAGTGTATGATGTCAAATGCGTAGAATGATATAAGAAAAATATAAGGAGAATTCCACAAAATTTCATTTTTTTGAAAAAGTTCACATTCCCTTGACTTGTTAATAATGTATGTTAACGGGATGGGATAGTATTGGTTGAGGTGAGGATTCAGCTTAAAACTTTTTGCGAGATACTTAGAGATCACTTTATGAAATATGAAAGAGCATACAATTCTAAGAGGAATTCAAATTTTATTTGATGAAAATTGCTTTTGGAATGGCTGAGATATCCAAAAACAAGGCAAGACAAAGCGATCCTAATACAAGGTTGGACCCACCTTTTATTAGGATCGCATTGTTTGGGATATCTCAGCTACACGTATTTCAAAACCAATTTTCATCAAATAAACTTTGAATTATTTTTAGAAGTATATGCTCTTTAATATTTCATTACAGGTTTGTCATTATCAAAAAACCATATCATCATCAAAAAAATGTTGGAAACCTGAAGCCCCATTTCAACCGAAACTGTGCTGTATCATTCCTCCTGCCTTCTAAAAGAGGTAGGACAAGTGTTTTTTTATTTTGCAAGAAAAGTAAAAATGTATCAAATTTTCTTTATATTTTCTTTTGTTCTACACATGTGACATTACAAGCAGTATATAGTAGTCTTCTCTTCTACTGATGGCAGCAGTGAAACTTCAAAAATTCATTCCTGTTAACAGATTGTCCGATTTTCCTCAAACTTTCACTGATGAGTTCTTCTAAAATTGCTGCATTCTCTAGATTTGCATGTATATTTATGATGAACTTGCCCTTTAAATAGTCACACTGTAGAATTTCAGGTGCACTTTAACCTTCAATTGGTTGACTGGACAGTGGGTCCCCACATGGGGGTACCTGACCACTAGTTCCACCATGGGCTACAAAATTACTGCCACAGAAGCAGGTGCATTTTGGTGTGATGACTCAGTGAACCTTGTCGAACAAATGGTGTCCAGTCACCACTCATTACAAATCTTGTGCCTACAAAGATGATGACCCCCTCCCCCCTCCCCCAATAATAATAATAATAATAATAATAATCCCGCTGTGTGTTTTCTATTCTCTTTGTGGCATGCAATATACACTGCTAGTAAATCAGTGACAATATATATTTCTGATATTTGGGGGGAAAAATCTTTGCTACTCATAATTCACATTGCGAATAATTGTCTTACAAGTGCAGCTCCTGCCTGTGACCTTAATCAACTCTGACCTTTGACACTTGCCAAAGCCTGAACATTTAGGCTGAGATTTATCCATATGATGGTTGCTTCCTTGTGTATACAAGCTTTTGTTGGATTGTCTGGACTTACAGCATAACAAAGCAGATTGCAGTCTATACAGCATTTAACCCAGGTGAAAGAAACTTGATAAGCGACAAAGTCTTGTGGTAAGGCTAATGGGGCAGCTCAAATGGAGATGGAAAGACTAATATGCAATTCGCTGGGAAACATACACACCAGATGGAGAATGGGCCTCATAAACTACATACAGTATGCGCGCCTAAATGCGGGACGCTCAGTACAGGGTTGAATTTCTTTCTGTAGGAGCTCTATTATGTTTGCCTTTTCTAGTCTGTCAAAGGAAAAAACTATAAAAAATGTGTCCGGTTGGTACATGACCCATGCTTTCTTCCAGTATGCAATATGGAGGGGACACTCTGCAGAGCCCTTTTTACGATACAGAATAGGATCTCTAGATATATTACTTGTGCATGTAGTTGGGGAGTCATGACATATGTAAGGGTATGTATAATAAGCTGGTATTGAGATAAGAAGCTAAATGCAACAGAAGCTAATTGCACTATTAAAGTTTGATCAGTATTAGTTAGTACACATACCTACACACAGGCGCACACACACACAGACACACACACACACACGCACACACACACATAAATATACACTCATACAGCACATAGAAATGGACAAGCATCAGACTTAACGCTTTAACTCTTTTTGCCACATGTATTGACTGTGTTCATGGACAAAACCCACAGGCATGTACAATGTTTGTCATTCCTTGTGGATTTTGAATATATTTACGTTATCTTCATCAAATATACAATATTTTTCTTACAAAATATCAATAGAAATTTACCAGGCTTTCACTTCTTGTATCTGAAGAAGAAAAAAAAAAGAACAGGACAAAATTAAATTGTCATAAAATTTACATAATATTCATAAATCTGTATGTACAAGAGTGACAAAAAAAAAATATTTGCATTAATCAGTGAGTTTTATGAGATCTCCAATGAGTGACAAAGCCTATTAAAGCAAAACAACAAACTTGTCAATGGTCATGCTGAGAATTCAAAATACTACCTAGCTATACACATTCCAAGCATCTCTCATATTCAGCACTATGTACATGTCAAACTGGGAGCTACCATCAATGTAAGTGATGGCTTCAATATATATATATATATAATAATGTTCTATTTATATCATATAGGTACATGTATATACATGTAACATACTTAGCATTTAAGTTCTAGAACACCATACTTCTCGAGAATAACAAGTGCTGACTTTATAACATCGTTAGAGTGAGTGACTGTACAGTCCTGGGGGCGTTTCATCAACGAGTTCGTCGGAGTTTTCACCGACAAATTTGCTATCAGCCAATCAGATGCAAGGTTTTACACTGACAACTGTTAAAAGCTAATGAAATCCTTGCGTCTGATTGGCTGATAGCATATTTGTCGGTGAAAACTCCGACGAACTCGTTGATGAAATGCCCCCCGTAAAAAACCCAGAAGGTTTTAATTAGTAAACCTTAAAGGTGTGCTAGGTGTTATTAATGACATGATTCTACAACGTATGTGATCTTGTGCTCAGCCCACGAACAAGGGCGTTTTCAGTACCAACCTTTGAACTTGGACTACCCAAGAGGCCATTTGAAGACAAAATATTTTCTATGTCTCCCACCTCCTTCGTTATCACCACCACTACTAAAAAGAAATAAAAATCTCCTCATTCTTATGATCTTTTTCCAGTAATTTGTATAATTTGTGTGAGATTTTGAATCCTATTCAAAAGGAATACATACAGCTTTGTATGACTGCTATCACAAAGCTCATTACATATTTGTTTCTTTGGTGGCCCTCTCAGGCCACAACAAACTTTAAATCTGATATTCTAGGGGCCCGCAAATAAAATTATTGTAAATCAAAATAAAAGGAAACATAATAATCCATTTAGAATCCTTAGTTGCTCAATTGGGCCATCTAAAGATAAGCCTTCTGGAAGTTTAGTGGCCCGACATCAATTTTTAGTGGCTCTGGACCACCAGGCCACCACTTTAAATGATGAGCCCTGGATATCATCACACAGTGACAACTATGCTGGGCTAGGAAGCAGCTCGCTCACGATGGGGGAGGGTAGGGGGTAGAGGGGATTCCATTAGCTCCTCCTGGGGTGGAATACACTCGTACTTAGAAAAAAAAATGAAAATGAAAATGTCTGTGCTGAAGACAGGTCGGTTGCATTATTCCTCACATAATAGCCAGATAGTGCAATCACGCATACAGACTTGGACGATAACTCTATAGCAATCCACCCCCCCCCCCCCAAACAAAACCAGAAAATCAAACCTTACACTACGGAATTTTGCACATTTTCATTGATATTGGTCATTATTAATAAACATGCAAATTACCCGACAGTAATGACTGATGTCATAGTCACATAAATCTCTCCTATGCACCCCTTTTGAAATCGATTATGAATGAAACCATTCTACATTGTACATCTTGTCAAATTCTGTGATGATCCAATGCATCATTAGAGTAATGGTTGATTGATTATTAGCAAAAATGGTATTTACTACACAGCCATTCAAAATGTTATATTAAACTCAATATGAACATGCAGAGTGAAGTTTCCCTTGAAATTTTGGGCTGAAGGACCACACCAGAGTGAGTGGAACCTGTACGGTGGTCATTAAAAAAGCATTACACCTCCAGACATTTAAAACAAGAGACCCGCAGGTCTAGCGCTCACCTGAGTATCGCAAGTTCACCTTTCACGCAGTCACTAATCTAAATTATTCACAGCTCTACCAAAATTTGACGAGGCATTCTCAAGTGGAAGATGAAAATGTACAATAAGGGCCCAATTTTTTCAAGATTCCTTAATTTGGGGGAATTGGGGCCCCCTGGGGCCCCCTGGGTGGGGCATGGTGCCCAGTTTGATAAATTGAGATCCTGACCACCTAGGGATGCTACCTGCCAAGTTTGACAAAAATCCATCATGAGGTTTTCAGGAAGAAGATGAAAATGTACAATTCAGGCCTCCATTTGGACCCTTCCAACCACCCCCCCCCCCCCCACCCCCAAGAGGGGCACCCCTGGATCTCCTATGAACAAACTTGAAACTACAGTCATTACTGTACTCACTCATAGTATTATCTCAGCTCTATAACTTCTGATTCTAGAGAAGATTTTTAAAGATTCCTTCATTTGGGGGGTTTGGGCCCCCTGGGGGCCCCCTGGGCGGGGCATGGTGCCCATTTTAACAAATTGAGATCCTAACCCCCTAGGGATGCTACCTGCCAA